>NC_092147.1:25727580-26027580 GCF_045791955.1 Oncorhynchus clarkii lewisi
TGTTGATATGAAAGTGTGCTTGAGAGTGAATTTTTGTGCAGTGAATCTCTGGTGTCTGTCTCTCCTGTGTTTTGACAGAGTGGTAGAAATGGTGTCATATTTAGTGTGGAGACAACAAAACGATGGTGTAACAGTTAACCTTGCTGTAAATGCTATGTCTAAACATAGTCTGAGGCCAAAGTTTGTGTTACATAGAGTTTTCATTGGTCACTGCAATCAAAGAGGTACTCAGTGATTTATGTTCTGTATTATTAGGTTACACCCCCCCCCCCCCCCTTGATAAAAGGTAGCATCTCTTACATTTTGAATCACATTCTGCAAGAATTACAGACCTTTGACAGGATCTTGCACACAGAGGAATTTCGTTAGCATGTGTTTGTATCAGTGGCTAGTAAGAAGTGAAGTCAGACAGTCGCTAAGTGGTAGAGGCCTGTCAGTCTCTGAGGTCATTCCTCTGCAGGAGCCTCTGCCGCCCCACACCTGTCCTCCACAGCTGGCCACAGCACACCTGGCCTCGCTGCCATACAGAGCGTGCACACCTGGATGCTTCTCACTTGATTAATTTGTTTCATTTAAAGCAGCTCATAACAGCTAAGAGCACTCCAGTCTCCTCAATCAACACTACATGGCTAGGCTAGTACAGCGTAAACAGGTGCTGTGTGAGAGATGAGGGCGGCAGTACACAGGTGAAGGGTTGTGTGTGAACTCTCCTGTGATGATTGAGGACCAGTTCTATGTATTATGAGAGGGAGGTGTATTGGAATGGTTGGTTAACTTGCTTTAGTTGGGCCTGAGAGACCCTATTAAAACTTTCATCAATACCCCATAACCTCCTGGCACCCCAATCTACTCCTTTGGAAAAATCTAATGTCATTAAACTTTCAGATGGCTTGACTTCACTGTGGCACATGACGCCTTGCATCTGCAGAAAGGGAGATAGAAAGAAAAAAAGAAGAAGAGCTGAATAGGGAGGAGAGAAAGAGATGTGGACAGAGAGACACAAAGGTTAAAAGAAGGAAAATAAGGGAAATAGAGAGGTAGAGTGAGAAGGAGAGGGTGAAGCAGAGGGGATCAGGCTGGTCTCAGTGGATGTGGTGATGACGTACAGTACAGTACAGTACAGTAGTGGCTGGCTCTAACTTAAGCAGCTCCGCACCGCTCCGTAGCCTGCTGAATTATTCACTAGCCCTCTAATCGGCTCTGTGCCTGCAGGGGCAGAGTGGCGACACGGTGGTCCTCCCGCCCGCCCGCCCATGTCCGGCCCACCGTCTCTCTCTTTCATCTGTCACAGCTGAACTGTGAGTTTAGAGCTGTGTCAGCGGTGCTCTGCACATGAGGGGTCACGACCCCAGTCTCGGCATACACTTGTCTTCATCGAACCGATTACCACTTAACATTGTGGATGATGGTTCGCACACACACTGTGACGGACACCCACAGATGTGGCGGCGCCCCCAGCATTTGACCCAATGACCCTACAGAGCTGAGAGTGGACGTTCTCCTGCTACCAGGGCTGACCTCACTCTGCTCATTAACACAGAAGATCACAGGTTACTCTACACTCTCTTCAGAATGTGGTCCTCAGCACTATTGTACAGTACAAAGGAAAGTGCAAATGTACGGTAGCTTTATTACTTTGCCTGTGTCTCTGTAACTGTGTGACTCATATCGTGTGATCTGCTGTTTTCCTCAGGTAAGCAACTGCAGGAGTGGATCAGTGTGGTTCTGTGAGTCTCTCTCTTCATTATCAACCTCTCCTTCCTCCTCCTCAACTTCACCACTGTGCACATCTATCAAAATCACATCTATCAAAATCATAGTTATCCTCAAACATTTCCAGTTAACTGTTTGTAATGACCTTGAAATAGTCTGAAGTTACAGGATGTCTCCCCAAAAAAATCTGTCCAATGTAATGGTAAAAGATTTGTGTCTTCTGTTTCCTCCTCTCTTCCATGCTCCCCACTCCAGTAATGGGGATAGTGCTGGCAGACTTTGCCTCTGGTATGGTGCACTGGGGAGCAGACACCTGGAGCGCTGAGGACATCCACAGAAGGTAAGGGACAGAGTTTCAAGTTCAAGGTCCTTTCCAGACTTCAGACTCATCCTTTGACTCTTGAGAAGTATTCCAAATGACTACATATCAGTCATATGAGGTATTGTTAGGCAAAACAGAGGCTAAACCTAATACCATCCCATTCCCCAATGAGTTATATCAGTGAAGTCACACCCACACTGTCTGTATACCTCTGCTTAGGACTGTGACGGTCTTGGAATTTTGGATGACGGTTATTTGTTTGTTATAATCGTTCTAATAGCATACTTTTTGTTTAAATCTTGTTTGCTACAACACCTTGCTGAAACAAGGAGCAACAAAGTTTCATCACGTTGTAAAGAGTCCATGTTACCGTGGAAACAGACTCAACCGCACATAACGTGTCATCTGTTTTGAAGGCCCAGCCGTCCAGTCGTCAGTCAGCTGTTCGTTCCAAAAAAACAAAATGAGTTTTGCGTCCTCCTGTCTCTCCTTATATTGTCTGTTAAATGTAAACCAGGCTTACTTTAACCTTGCTGCTTTTGGGTAAAGTATGTCTACCTGAACATGAAGGAGATTTTTAAAGTAGATAAATGAAGGCGGTTATTTTATTTCACGACGGTCTTCATCCATAACCGCGTAAGCGCTACTCTGTGGTTTTACAATCCACCACCCTGTACACCCAGTACACCCAGTACACCCACCATCCTGCTCCTGTGCTGAGCAGGCCACATCCAGCCACTCTCCCTCAGTCCTGTCCCACCTACATCCCAGTCGTGTGAAGGGCACAGCCATCCGGGATTATTACCAATATAGTAGCACTGGGCTTTATTGGTCTGTAGTGGTTAATGCTCCCATGGCTACCCCAAGCAAAATGTCATTCTCTTCCCCAGGACATACCACTCCCTCACTGCCTGGACACCGTCAGCCAGCATCACAGCCACACCAGGCCACCCCCCACACTTTGCCCACCCCTGTGGGACCTGGGTTACAGCATCTGGGCTCCATATTTATGCATAAGCACAACTTGGTCATGCTACCCTCATCCAATTAGAGAAAAGGCAACTCTCACCTGTTCAATTAAAAGGGCAGCTGGTGGATGTGATAATCTTTGAGGTAATGAATTGCTGGGTCTGTGTGTATTTCTGCTGATGATGGGCCTTATTGTCCTGTTGTCAGGGATTAGGGGTCAGGGGGAGGAGATGGTGGGGAAGGGAGGGGGTCAGGTGGGATTGTGTATCAATAGGTGTCATAACATCAGTGATCATCACAATGACTTCTGTTATGCATAATACATCATCTGAAGTATGGTTTTTGACTCAGTACTTGACTCAGTATCTAACTCAGTATTTGGTCTGCATTCAGACTTACAATTTCTATGACCCACGCACAGCTGTGTGGTGAAGCCAGGTGTAGTACTGAGACAGTACCACATTAGACTACACATGGACCATAGTCACTAGGAATATCCAAAAATATTGTAAAATAATATACAGTACCAGTCAAAAGTTTGGATACACCTACGTATTCAAGGCTTTTTCTTTATTTTTTATAATGTTCTACATTGTAGAATAATAGTGAAGACATGAAAACTGTGAAATAACACATTTGTTTTTCAACAGGACCCAACATACCTCCAGGCTGTGTAAGGGCTATTTCACCAAGAAGTAGAGTGATGGGGTGCTGCATCAGATGACCTGGCCTCCACAATCACCCGACCTCAACCCAGTTGAGATGGTTTGGGATGGGTTGGACCACAGAGTGAAGGAAAAGCAGCCAACAAGTGCTCAGCATATGTGGGAACTCCTTCAAGACTGTTGGAAAAGGATTCCAGGTGAAGCTGGTTGAGATAATGCCAAGAGTGTGCAAAGCTGTCATCAAGGCAAAGGGTGGATACTTTTAAGAATCTCAAATCTCAAATATATAAAATTTGTTTAACACTTTTTTGGTTACTACATTATTCCATATGTGTTTTTTCACAGTTTTCATGTCTTTACTATTATTCTGCAATGCAGAAAATCGTTTTTAAAAAGAAAGAAAATCTTGAATGAGTAGGTGTGTCCAAACTTTTGACTGGTACTGTACATTCTGAACACCTGGATCATGGGTGTTGAAAGGGTTCACTGAAACAAAAAGGGATTGGGAAATAGCCCAAATGTTGGCTGCTGTATGTTACTGTACTGCAACAAATGCCTTGTGTTCTCCTCTGTAGTATATCCTTCATACATACCTGTGCCCTGGTGAGGGGGCCATTCTACTGTACCAGAGCAGCGTGCCTGCCCCCTGTGACTCCAGTCAAGGGGCCCAGGCCTGCTGCCTGCTCTTCTTTCATCAGCAGCCTGTCTGGTCGGAGCTTCAGAGCGGCCCAGCCTGCCACACGCTGTGCAGCGGTTACTGCTCTGACTCTGCAACATAGCTGCTACTCGCTGTCAATCCTTTTGCTGTCTTGCATAATTAGGATTTGCCACCTTGGGACGATCAGGCTTCAAAAAGAGCGGGGTAACTGACAGACATCTTGAAAGGAGTGTTTTAAGACCCTTAACCAGCAGATTAAAGGATACAATTAGCGGATAGATACGCCATTTTGTACCGAGGTTCAAACAGAAGAAGTTCACTTGAGGGAGAATTATTATTGAGAGTAATTAGAGGAGAAAATTCTAATTGAACATCTTAAACCTGTTCAGTCCGTAGTCGAGGGTGAAGGGAGAGGAAATGTCCTTTCGATGGCGGGTTTGCCAGGACGATGGTAGATGTGATTCTTGATTAATGAAAGGCGGGCAAGGCAGGCCGTTAAACGATGTGGGATTAGTGTTGATGTGGCTTGGGGCGGCTGCAGTGTGCAGAGGAGTCCACACACCCGCTCTGTGTGCCATCTGGGGCTTAGTGCTCCTTTAATCTAGCTGACAGACCGGGAGAAGAGAACTAGAGGAACGGAAAGGAAGATAATTGTCTAAATATAAACAGATAGTTTCCCTTGCTCCAGCAGAGCATCTCCATGTGTCCTCAGATATACATGTGATTGAGTTCTTCTTCCCACAAACACAGGATAATGACTTTTTACCGTCAGTGACACGCTATGGTAATGTAGTGCCAAACGATTCCTCTTTTTATATGGGAAATAAATTACCTTCCTTGTGTATTTTCTCTTTGTGATTATGCGATTCTCTCGCTCAGTCCCTTTCATTTGTGACACCCGCGCCGTCACAGGCAGGTGTCTGTCTCAGCGCAGGCGGGTTGTGAATGACGAGCACCGCTGTTCCAAGGTTTATTATGATGCTGGATCAGAGCCGTGGGGCCGTGCGGTTTTATGGCAGGTTATCTATCTGTTCTTTAATGTGTTGTGTGATGGAGAGATTTCTCCTCCAGCTATCATGTACGCTCCTCTATGGGGCCATGGATCATGAGTTAAACTGCGAGACCAACTCCAACCTCTCACCCTTTGGAGGTGGAACACATGTTATCATGCATGTCTTGCTGCAGGGTTGAGACCTATGTAGAAAATACCATTCCCAACCATAGCACACCTGTGACCGACTTACATAATATATGTGTGTGTGTGTGTTCCTGAGGGGGAAGAGGTGCTGACGTACCCTCTTCACAACTGTGTGGGTGTGCGTGGACCATGTTAATTCCTTAGGGATGTGGACACTGAGGAACTTGAAGCTCTCGATTCACTCCACTACAGCTCCATCGATGTGGATGGGGGCTTGCTGTAGTCTACAGTTCTTTTCTTTTGCTGACCACACTGCCAGGTCTCTGACCTCCTCCCTATAGGCTGCCTCATCATCGTCAGTGATCAGTCCTACCACGTTGTGTCGTCAGCAAACTTGATGATGGTGTTGGAGTCGTGTGCGGCCACCCAGTCGTGGGTAAACATGGTCTGCATAGCAGATGTGTTGTTGCATACCCTCACCACCTGGGGGCGGTTCGTCAGGAAGTTCAGAATCCAGTTGCAGAGGTAGGTGTTCAGTCCCAGGTTCCTGAGCTACAGACCAGGTCAGAGATAGGTTGTAAATGTAAGTGAACACACTTGCCAGCTGGTCAGCACCTGGTATTCCCTGGCACACGTCCAAGTATTCTGTCTGTTCCCGTGAATGTTAACCTGTTTAAAGTTTTTACTCACACCGGAACAGCTGGTGCTCTCATGCATGGTTCAGTGTTGCTTTCCTTGAAGTGAGCATAGAATACATTTAGCTTGTCTGGTAGGCTCGCGGCTGGGTTTCCCTCTGTAATCTGTGATAGTTTACAAGCTCTTCCATATCGTCGAGTGTCATTGATGCTTTCCTGATTTGATGGCACGTCAGAGGTTGCAATGGGATTTTTCATAAGCGTCCAGATTAATGTCCCTATCCTTGAAAGTGGCAGCTCTACACAGCTCTAACTCAGTGCGGATGTTGTCTGTAATCCATGGCTTCTGGTTGGGGTACTTACAGTCACAGTGGGGACGACTTTGTCATGCACTTCATAAAAAAAGCAGATGACTGATGTGGTAAACTTCTTAATGTTATTGGATGAATCCTGGAACATATTCCAGTCTGTGCTAGCGAAACAGTCCTGTAGTTTAGCAACCGCTTCGTCAAACCACTTTCGTATTGAGTGTGTCACTGGTACATCCTGATTGAGTTTTTGTTTGTAAGCATGAATCAGGAGGATAGAGTTATGGTCTGATTTGCCAAAGGGAGGGCGATGGAGGGACTTGTATGCGTTTCTGTGTGTGGAGTAGGGGTGGTCAAGAGTCTTGTGTGGAGAGAAATTATCATTAAATGATCATAATGATATTCCTCCTCTAACTACCTCCCCTCCTCTTCTACATTGTTTTATTTTTCTCCAGCCATTCATACGTCCTTTCCGGGAAAACCACATTGACCCCACAGCCATCACACGACACAACTTCATTGAGACCAATGGGAACAACTGCATGCTCACAATACTGCCTCTGGCACATATGGCCTACAAGTTCCTGACGTACCAGCGAGGTGAGAGAGGGGATAGACTCACACAAACACACACACACACACATACACTCGTGCATTACAATCTGAACAAGGTCTCATCCATAAATGATGTGTGTGTGACAACGCGGAGAGGAGCTGTAGACAGAGAGACACGGGCGCTCTCAGGCCATGACAGGGTGATGCATTTTACCAGAGACATGATGTCAGGGCTTCAGGGTAGCTCGGAGCAAACCAGAGATCACTGACCCTGTCATGAGTCGTGTCACAGTAAGAGGAGACAGGGAGGAGAGCGAAGGGCAGCGAAGCCTGGCGGGGTGACGGTGACATCCACACCTGTCATGTCTGTTGCTCGCTGAGGGTCAGGGGTTCAGGGTGAGAGTGGAGAGGGGAACATGGACATAGCGTGAGAGTGGAGCCAAGCAGAAACCAGACCACAGCTATCTAGGTTGTCTAGTCAATCTCACCAACACTGGTTCTCCAAAATACTGTATGCTGACAATGCTGTACTGTTTCATACTTGCAAGTGAATATCTTAAATAAAGTCGTTTTTTACTCACTGTCGTGAAGTGAAGATGCTTCAGAAGTATACTGGAAAACATTGAAACTACCTTGTCATTTACAATGAAAGTCACATTTATCTCTCTGAACAACAACTGCCTCTCTTCCCTCTTTCTCTTTCATCTCTCTCTCCACCCCGGCTATTTCTCTCTCTCTCTCTCTCTCTCTCTCTCTCTCTCTCTCTCTCTCTCTCTCTCTCTCTCTCTCTCTCTCTCTCTCTCTCTCTCTCTCTCTCTCTCTCTCTCTCTCTCTCTCTATCTCTCTCTCTCTCTCTCTCTCTGGAGTGCTTTGTGTTTGCGCTGGCAGTCTGTCACATTGACCAATCAGATCCATAAGTGGTCTCACTCCGACTTTGGTCTTCCCCGCTGGGTGATGCTACTGCAGGACTGTCACCTGGTGTTACCCCAGAAACACCACCGCATCCACCATGTGTCCAATCACGAGACCTACTACTGCATCACAACAGGTACCATATGCTATTGTGCTGATGTATACCACTCACTGCTCTCACTTCAGGTACTATACACTACTCTATATATTATCTAAGAGGTACTATACACTTACTCTATATATTACCTAAGAGGTACTATACACTACTCTGTATATTACCTATGAGGTATTATACACTACCCTGTATATTATCTAAGAGGTACTATACACTACTCTATATATTACCTAAGAGGTACTATACACTACCCTGTATATTACCTAAGAGGTACTATACACTACTCTATATATTATCTAAGAGGTATTATACACTACCCTGTATATTATCTAAGAGGTACTATACAGTACTCTATATATTACCTAAGAGGTACTATACACTACTCTGTATATTACCTATGAGGTACTATACACTACTCTGTATATTACCTAAGAGGTATTATACACTACCCTGTATATTACCTAAGAGGTATTATACACTACCCTGTATATTATCTAAGAGGTACCATACAGTACTCGATATATTACCTAAGAGGCACTATACACTACTCTATATATTATCTAAGAGGTATTATACACTACCCTGTATATTATCTAAGAGGTACTATACACTACTCTATATATTACCTAAGAGGTACTATACACTACTCTGTATATTACCTAAGAGGTATTATACACTACCCTGTATTTTACATAAGAGGTACTATACACTACTCTATATATTATCTAAGAGGTACTATACACTACCCTGTATATTACCTAAGAGATATTATACACTACCATGTATAATACCTAAAAGGTACTATACACTACCCTGTATATTACCTAAGAGGTATTATACACTACCCTGTATATTACCTAAGAGGTACTATACACTACCCTGTATATTACCTAAGAAGTACTATCCACTACTCTGTATATTACCTAAGAGGTATTATACAGTATAATGTATATTACCTAAGAGGTATTATACACTACCCTGTATATTACCTAAGAGGTACTATGCACTACTCTGTATATTACCTAAGAGGTATTATACAGTATCATGTATATTACCTAAGCGATACTAAACACTCCTCTATATATTACCTAAGAGGTATTATACACTACCCTGTATATTACCTAAGAGGTACTATACACTACTCTATATATTATCTAAGAGGTATTATACACTACCCTGTATATTACCTAAGAGGTACTATACACTACTCTATATATTATCTAAGAGGTACTATACACTACCCTGTATATTACCTAATAGATATTATACACTACCATGTATAGTACCTAAGAGGTACTATACACTACCCTGTATATTACGTAAGAGGTACTATACACTACTCTATATATTATCTAAGAGGTATTATACACTACCCTGTATATTACGTAAGAGGTACCATACACTACCCTGTATATTACGTAAGAGGTACCATACACTACCCTGTATATTACCTAAGAGGTACCATACACTACCCTGTATATTACCTAAGAGGTACCATACACTACCCTATTACACTACCTTATTTAATTTGTATTAGTTATACTATTCTACATATTCATTACTGCGCTGTTGGGTAGAGCTTGCAAATTAAGCATTTCGCTGTGCCTGGTACAATAAAACTTGAACTTGAACTATTACTATTGCATAGCCACAGTACTGGAATGTTCTGAACTTTACTGACATACTGCTTCACGACAGGTACTGCACAGACTTCGTACGGTAACACATTACTGACATACTGTAACCCCTGCTACTAACAGTAAGCCACTGCACCTTTTGAAGAGGTCTTGTCACTGGTCACTCATTAGTGACATCAGTGCAATGTTGAACTGCATAAAGGTCTATTGGAAGGATCCGCCAACCAAGTGTACTGCAAGATCATGCACCATTTTATGATCATAGAAGCTTTTTATTTGTTTTACCTGGTAAGTTGACTGAGAACACATTCTCATTACCAGTGACGACCTTGGGAATAGGTACAGGAGAGATGAATGAGCCAATTGTAAACTGGGGATGTTTAGGTGGCCATGAGAGCGTAAAGGTCAGATTTGGAATATAGCCAGGACACCAGGGTTAACACCCCTACTCTTAAGATAAGTGCCATGGGATCTTTAGTGACCACAGAGAGTCAGGACACCCTTTTAAAGTCACCCTACACAGGGCCATGTGCCCAATCACTGCAATGAGGAATTAGGATAGTTTTCTTTTTAGACCAGAGGAAAGAGTTCCTCATACTGGCCCATTAACATCACGTCCAGCAGCATCTGATCCCCCATCCAGGGACCGACCAAGACCAAACTTGCTTAGCTTCAGAAGCAAGCCAGCAGTGGGTTGCAGGATGGTAAGCTATCCCCCTGAGACCAACCACTATGAAAAACATACAGGTTTATATGACAATGTACCAACCACGGCTGAGCTAACAGACATGATTATAGAAACAGAGAAATCACATCAAGAAGAATTCAAATAATATCTTCCACTGAAAGGTCCATCCAAGGTGGCTGATACAATATAAATAACTTGGAAAGGCAATCTATTTGTGTGTGTGTGTGTGTGTGTGTGTGTGTGTGTGTGTGTGTGTGTGTGTGTGTGTGTGTGTGTGTGTGTGTGTGTGTGTGTGTGTGTGTGTGTGTGTGTGTTTGTGTGTGCTGGCATTAGGCCCCAGTAAGAGATCACATTGGGAATTCAGTGTGTGTCTGAGAAGGTGCACTGGAAAGAGGTTACTTGTGTGTCACCCTGTTCCCCTATGGGCACCAGATGTGCGTGTGTGTGAAGACAGGAGTGTGTGTGTGCATGTTTGTGTGAGCGTGTGTGTGTGTGTGCACTGTCTTTCTGACCCTCCCTCCTTTTCCTGGTCCCTAACCTTAGTGGGGGCAGTGGTGAGTAGAGTGGAGAAGGAAGCTGCCACAGGGGAGCGCCCCAGTCCTCCACCCTCCCTGCCTGTGTCCCCGGAGCCCGCCGCCTGCCTTTGTGTGTGCCAGTGGCTGGAAATATCCATGTATATTTAATGCTAACCTGCTGTCAGTGCTAACAAATAGGCCTGCATGGGGAGAGAGAGGGAGCGGGACAGAGAGCAGAAATCAAACAAACAAGCAGAGCTGCTCTCCTCCTGCAGAGAGGGTGTCACCTGAGGGACAGGGGGACTGCAGACATACTGCAGCCACAACACAACACACTCTGCTCTGTGGGTGTACAGACCTACGTAAACAAATGCATGCACACACTGTAAGCACTCGCAGCATGTGGATGCACAGGAAACTGCCAAAATAAAGGAAACACCAACATGTGTCCTAATAGAGTTTTCGGTATCTTGTTACAAAATACATTGGAGTGTAGTTCAGCCCAGCGTAATACAAATGACAAAATAAGAGAAGTAATTGAAATACATGACATACATACTGCCCATCTCTGCCCATTAGTGTTCAATTGGGTTGAGATCTGGTGGCTGAGACACACACACACACGTTAAACCCTATATGCTTCTTTGAGACCCCTCTTTCAAGGTCTGAGATATCTTCTAGCCATGATAGCCAAAATAATTAACTCAGCAAACTCACCTGTGTGGAATCACCTGCTTTCAATATATTTTGTATCTGTCATTTGCTCAAGTGTTTAATTTATTTGGGCAGATACCTGTATGTATTGTATGCCTATATTTAATGTGAGTATGCACAGTGCTTATATATAGTGAATGCCTTAATGTGTATGTGTATTTATAAATAAATACTGTATAGATATGGTTATGTGCAATTCCTCCAATATGTCTAATATCTTTGTGGATAGAAATAAAGTATTAATGTGTGTGTGTGTGTCTTTGAGTTCATACAGGGGTGAAGGTTCACCAGATCTAAAATCTCTGGAGAGACCTGAAAATAGCTGTGCAGAAACGCTCCCCATTCAACCTGGCAGAGCTCGAGAGGATCCGCAGAGAAGAATGGTAAAAACTCCCCAAATACAGGTGTGTCAAGCTTGCAGCGTCATACCCCATAATACTCGTGGCTGTAATCGCTGCCAAAGGTGCTTCAAATAAGAACTGAGTAAAGAGTCTGAATACTTAGGAAAATGTGATATTTCCGTTTGTCATTTGTAATAAAATGTGCAAAGAAATATAAAAACCTGTTTTTGCTTTGTCATTATGGGGTATTGTGTGTAGATTGATGAGGATTTTTTTTGTTGATTCAATTTAGAATAAGGCTGCTATGTAATTATTATTTTTTCAAGGGGTCTGAATACTTTACGAATGCACTGTACATGCGTTTTCGTGCATGTACGACCACCTGCGTTCGCTCCCTTCCTTCCTGTCTATGTGTAATACTAAAACATCGTTGATGTACAACCCTCCTAGGAATGGGTGTCCGATTATATAGCATGGATACGGGTGGATGGTGAATGTGAGGTATTTGAGTTCAGCAGTCCTTGTGTGATGTATGGTATGTGGAGATACAGTACATATTTATAACTGTAAGTGTGTGCATTACTCTGGTGCCAAAGCCAGATCTCTTTCCTCTCCCCTGGCAGCAGAGATCCTCTGAGAGCTGATGTATCTACTACCACTGCTACCTGGAGCACAGTGCTGTGTGTGGGATGTGTGCATGTTTCATTTGATGTCTTCCTGTTAACGTGCCTCATGTATTTCTTCCTATTCCCATTCCCCTCACTCTCTCTTTTTATTTTTTTTCCATCCCCCTCTCTCTCAGGGTGGTCGAACTACCCTCTGGACAAGATGAGCTTCTGGCGGAGGATGGAGAGGTTGATAGAGAGAATGACGGGTCACAAGCCTCGGAGTGATGACATTGAATGGACCAAGAAAATGAAGTGAAGGGCACTGGCACGCTTGCCATGTTCACGTGCTAGTCGCAACTAGGAAACTCTGAAATGTCCCACTTGCTAACTGGTTGTATACGGCATGTCTATAACTACAACCAGTTAGCAAGTGGGACATTTCAGAGCTCCGACGAGCACGTCAACACAGCAGCTCTCTGTATCAGCAGGACAGTGGGGTGTGGGTTTGGGGCTGGAGGACTGAGGGTGGGGTGTGTTTCTCTGCTTTTCACCCTCTTCCTCCATATCTCTCCCTTACCCCTTATACTATAACACACCTACATACTTCCTCGTCAGAGCACAGCACTTCAGCAATGACACTGGTAATGTGGCCTTCTAGATATTTGCAAGATCCAACCATTCTTTACTTTTGTGTGCTGTTTGCTTTTTTTGTGTTGCAAGAGAAGCAGTCAACAGTTTTAAAGACTATTTGAACCTAAAGGTCCAGTGGCAGACTAGAGGTTGGCCTTTGAGATGAAAACTGGCTTTTGTGTCCTATTTCTGAACCCATTAATGTCAACTGCTCATCCTTCCATCCAATGGGCTTGCATCTTCTTACGTCTCTTAACCAATGAGCTTTAATTTTATTGTGTCAGTGTAAGAGGTTTCTGGAGGATGGGCTCTCCATGGAACAAACCATGTTGCCTTCTCAGGCATTGTCTTACATGACACAGAGAATGAGGCTGTCAGATCTGGATCCCAAGTTCAGCTTGATGAAAGAAGGCCATTACGTTGCTCCATACTTGGGGCGAAACAACCAAATTGCTTACCTTCTTTACGTCTTGGCCTTTAATTGATGGCTTTTGTTTGTTTGATTTAATGGAATTTGTTCATTGAACATTGTTCATTGTTCTTCCCTACTCACATGTTCAGATAGGAGAAGAAAGCATTGTAGAGGATCATCAAACATTTGCAGTCTGTTCATATAGTAGAATATAAATAAATACTTTCTACTGTCAAAAGGTCAATATCTGCACTTTACTGACTTACCCATTACCCACTATGTTTATAAAATAATGTTCCCCCCCTCACTTACATAATACACCCACTTGAAAAAAGTCTGGTGTTTTCATCTTTGGGTTCCCACTAGCAGCTAACGTATACTCTTTGTGTTTTCTGGCTGGTTTTATAATGTTCTCATTTTTATATTAATACATAAGTATTAAATGATTACTTTCCATCATGCAGCTATTACTCACGGCTGGTCGACCTTTGTTTGTTTATCTGCTGTATGATTTAATAAAGATTTATGCTTTACTTTATTTGTAGAAATACTGCCAGAGTTTACAGTAACAACTTGGTCTTTAAAGGGACCATCTGCAGTTCCATTTAGTTTACTTTTAAAATGAATGATACGGTATGTACCCTTTGATTCCTGAGAAATAGAACTTGTAAAGGCTTCATGAGCTTAATTCATCTGTCGGACCCCATCAGAACCCAAAATATGAACTTGTTTTACTCCAAGGTTTGTAAAACAAAGTAAATGTAAACAACACATAACCTCAAAACATGGTACAAACTATAATTTTGATGTCATGGATGGTCAGTCGTTGCATCCATAGTTCTGTCTATGAATTTGAGATTTCTCTAGCCCCATCCCTCAGCTTTTTACAGAAACAGTGGCAGGGAGTCTGTTTTGTTGTTTCAACTGCTGATTGTCGCTGGGTCATGCCAACATTTCTAAAACCTCAAAATTCCAGGACGAGGCCTTCCGGGTGGCGCAGTGGCCTAGGGCTCTAGGGCGACCGGGAGGTCCATGGGGCGACGCACAATTGGCCTAGCGTCGTCTGGGTTAGGGAGGGTTTGGCCGGTAGGGATATCCTTGTCTCATCGCGCACCAGCAACTCCTGTGGCGCTAACCAGGTCGCCAGGTGCACAGTGTTTCCTCCGACACGTTGGTGCGGCTGGCTTCCGGGTTGGATACACACTGTGTTAAGAAGCAGTGCGGTTTGGTTGGGTTGTGTTTCGGAGGAAGCATGGCTTTTGACCTTCGTCTCTCCTGACAATTGGATACCACGAAATTGGGGAGAAAAGGGGGTAAAATTCAAAAAAATAAAAATAAATCCAGGACGATAGGATAGAGCCTAAAGACGATAGGATAGAGCCTAAAGATGATAGGATAGAGCCTAAAGCCAGAGGGACAAGAGTGTGGTTGTAATCATTCACAATCTCTTGAGTAAACAGGTATTCCTTGAAAATGCTTAATCTTATGTGATACATGGTTCCGAACACATGTTCTCTGTCTTCTGTAGGTTGTGATTATTTCAGTAGATGAACCATCCAGACAGGTTTTGTCTAGATGCAATACAGCTTTTGTAAAAATGTACTTTTCGTAGCAGGTTAGGATCATTAATGCAGCAGGTTAGGATCATTAATGCAGCAGGTTAGGATCATTAATGCAGTAGTTTACAGACAGACAGGTGATCCTGAACCCACTCTGCTGCTTCACCAGCTCCCTCTAGTGGCCTTATGAAAACACTGCACATTCTGATGTCATATTTTGCTATCCACTTCCAAGTTAGGTTATATTTCCATGACATGACTGAATGTTTTTGTTAATTAAATTTGCTACCTTTATTTTAGACACAAAGCACACACAAAAAAATACATAGTTTCTAGTATTTTGAAGATAAAGTACAGATCACATTATTTATTTATTTTTTTACCTTTATTTAACCAGGCAAGTCAGTTAAGAACAAATTCTTATTTTCAATGATGGCCTATGAACAGTGGGTTAACTGCCTTGTTCAGGGGCAGAACAACAGATTTGTACCTTGTCAGCTCGGGGGTTTGAAGTTGCAACCTTCCGGTTACTAGTCCAACGCTCTAACCACTAGGCTACCCTGCCGCCCCAAGGCTATATGTATTTATCATGTATATTTAGTGCTAAATACGGCTGCTAGAATCCTGACTAGAACCCAAAAATGTGATCATATTACTCCAGTGCTAGCCTCCCTACACTGGCTTCCTGTCAAGGCAAGGGCTGATTTCAAGGTTTTACTGCTAACCTACAAAGCATTACATGGGCTTGCTCCTACCTATCTCTCTGATTTGGTCCTGCCGTACATACCTACACGTACACTACGGTCATAAGACGCAGGCCTCCTAATTGTCCCTAGAATTTCTAAGCAAACAGCTGGAGGCAGGGCTTTCTCCTATAGAGCTCCATTTTTATGGAATGGTCTGCCTACCCATGTGAGAGACGCAAACTCGGTCTCAACCTTTAAGTCTTTACTGAAGACTCATCTCTTCAGTGGGTCATATGATTGAGTGTAGTCTGGCCCAGGAGTGGGAAGGTGAACTGAAAGGCTCTGGAGCAACGAACCGCCCTTGCTGTCTCTGCCTGGCCGGTTCCCCTCTTTCCACTGGGATTCTCTGCCTCTAACCGTATTACAGGGGCTGAGTCACTGGCTTACTAGGGGCTCTTTCATACCGTCCCTAGGAGGGGTGCGTCACTTGAGTGGGTTGAGTCACTGATGTGATCTTCCTGTCTGGGTTGGTGCCCCCCCTTGGGTTGTGCCGTGGCGGAGATCTTTGTGGGCTATACTCGGCCTTGTCTCAGGATGGTAAGTTGGTGGTTGAAGATATCCATCTAGTGGTGTGGGGCCTGTGCTTTGGCAAAGTGGGTGGGGTTATATCCTTCCTGTTTGGCCCTGTCCGGGGTGTCCTCGGATGGGGCCACAGTGTCTCCTGACCCCTCCTGTCTCAGCCTCCAGTATTAATGCTGCAGTAGTTTATGTGTCGGGGGGCTAGGGTCAGTTTGTTATATCTGGAGTACTTCTCCTGTCCTATTCAGTGTCCTGTGTGAATTTAAGTATGCTCTCTCTAATTCTCTCTTTCTTTCTCTCTCTCGGAGGACCTGAGCCCTAGGACCATGCCTCAGGACTACCTGACATGATGACTCCTTGCTGTCCCCAGTCCACCTGGCCGTGCTGCTGCTCCAGTTTCAACTGTTCTGCCTGTGATTATTATTATTTGACCATGCTGGTCATTTATGAACATTTGAACATCTTGGCCATGTTCTGTTATAATCTCCACCCGGCACAGCCAGAAGAGGACTGGCCACCCCACATAGCCTGGTTCCTCTCTAGGTTTCTTCCTAGGTTTTGGCCTTTCTAGGGAGTTTTTCCTAGCCACCGTGCTTCTACACCTGCATTGCTTGCTGTTTGGGGTTTTAGGCTGGGTTTCTGTACAGCACTTTGAGATATCAGCTGATGTACAAAGGGCTATATAAATAAATTTGATTTGATTTGTATATCATGTATATGTGGAGCGGGAGAGTCCTTGAACAGCTTGGTGATGTCAATAGCAGAGTCTTTCATATGAGAGTGGATGTCAATACTGATTACCTGCGTCCTTACACTGCTGGAGCAGAGTGTGGATGTTGCTCTCAGTACTTGTACACACACACACACACACACACACACACACACACACACACACACACACACACACACACACACACACACACACACACACACACACACACACACACACACACACACACACACACACACACACGATGCATTATGTACTGCAGCAGTCATTAAAAAATGCAACTGTTGCACTGTAATCAGTGCCAGTCAGCTTAAAATATATATTCCAACCACTTTATCAGTGATTTCATTTAATATTTTGGTACAGCCTGAAGGCTGCTTTATAAAGTATTTTGTGTAGGATTTGTGTACACCTCTCTCCTGCTCAGTGTTTCGTTCTACCGACACATGTACTTCAGTGTACTAACCTCTGTGGCTGGGTCATGGGGAGGGGGCAGAAGTGCTCTGGGGGGTCCTGAACAGAGGGCTGTTGAGGGAGCAGGAGGAGCAGTCATCTTGGCTGGCATGGGATAGGGGGCAGGCGGGGAGCAGTACCCTGCTGTCATCACTAGGCCTCTGGAGGAGATGCTCAAAACCATCATACTCAGTCTCATGAACATTTAAGTCTGGACTACTCACAGTATATTACCACACGCCATATTACCTGGAATAATGTTTGGCTTCTGAAAATAGGAGAAATGCTATCTAGTCTCCTCAGGTTCTTTTTGACCCTCCTCTCCTTCTGTAGCCAGCATCTCTTGTGGAGACTCTTCATGCTTCTGAGGGCCTGGTTCAGCTTCTTCAACTGACAGAGACACATACTGTACCAGGAAGTATATCCTCCCTCTGACACATATTGATTAAACAGCGGAGGCTGCTGAGGGTAGAATGGCTCATAATAATGTCTGGAATGGAGAGAATGGAATCGCATCAAACACATGGAAGCCATGTTCTCCCCAATGAAGGTGCCACCAACCTCCTGTGTGAGTAACACACCTTTGCACACACTGTTACATAGGCCTATGCACTACTTGAACCACCTAGTTCTTTCAAACCTTTGACTTTATTATCTCACTCCGGGGGCGGTAGTATCCTAACCCTGAAAGGGTCTTTGTGGCTGGCTACTCTGAGTAGGTCGACATGTCACTCTCTTTGGGGTGGACATTGTCTTCACTGCAGTTTGGTCTGAGCATCCAATGCTGTGGGAAGCTCATATGACAGGGATGTAGTACCAAGCAGATTTGTTTCTCTAGCCACAGAATGTTGAGCAACACAAGGTTTCCTCAACTTTGTGATGTCAATGAGAATTCTATGGATGTTCAGCTATCTATGATGTATTGAAAGAGACGTGCCATCCTCCCTCCTACAAATAAAAAACCGTGTGAGAGTCTGGTCACTCTCTAAGTCATGGTATTGTTGAGACCTTCATTCCTATACTCCTTTAGTCATAACTATTCACTCTTTGTAATTGTATCAGCTTATGAAACATCTGATTATTATATGAAAGGTGTGATGAGAGTATGATGACCTGAGTAACGATGTGAAGGTGAGGTCACACTTGTCAGAAGCACGCTGTCTATCTCACTCTATCTACAGTGTATATATCTGCTTCTCAGCTGAAGTGATTAAGGAAACAGAGAAAGTAAATGATTAAGTCATACAGGGAGACACCAGCAGAAAGACTGAGCGTTTCAGAGAGACAGTACAGTACTGCTGGAGTCTGTGATGGTTGGTGTTTGTGTGTTCCTCGTTGGCATATTGATGTTGGTGTGGGCAAGGGGGTCAGTGGTACACAGATACTGGTGTGGCCAGGCGTGGAGGCAGGGAGCAGTGGGTATTGGGAGACCCAGAGATGAATTGCTGACATAGGGATTTGGGGACCTGTCACATCACTCACACAATGGGAGGGACACTATGGGAATGCAAATCACACAGAGGGGGGTGTCAGTGTGTGTGTGTTTGGGGGAGGGGGATCCCAAACTTGGTGAATCCCAAACCACTGCCTTGCCCCTACCAAGTTGCTCAGAGGTCCCTCTGTTGTCAAGTAGTTGACTAAACTCAGAGGGTGACTTCCAGAGAGCGATGAGGGATCAATAAACCCAACAACTTCAGGACACACTCATGACTTGAATAAGGCAATTCATGTTCCACTTTTAAATAATAAAACAAGCATTACATTCAAATTAACATTTGTCATTTTACAAAATCTAAACCTCAGTAACAGTTCCACATTTAATTGAATCTTTTACCTGTGTCAAGTCTTGTCATCAGACATAAACAAACACACGTGTCATATAATTAGGCACTCTTTTCCATTATTTTGTGTGAAATTGCACAAACTCAAAAATAATGCGGTGCCTTATGGGATTCCACTTCGCTATGAAGCCGGCAATGTTGCAAGGCTAAGTGCCTACTGGCTAATCAGCCCCTATACCCCTCTCGCAAGTGGTGAAGGTGCACGTGAACGTGCAAATGGAGGGGTGAGCGCCAAGGGGAAGGGGGGCATTTGAGATTAAGCCAGAGTTATGCAAAAATGGCCTCTCACTCCCCTCCAGTCCATTAGATGGCAGTGTTGCACCTTAACTTTGGCCCAGACTAGACAGTGTATTCGAATACACTGTGGCCGTTATTTGCTCTTAGCATTGGCAGTGTGTGTTGCTGATGGGGCTGAATATGAATCCACAGTACAGAGAGCGAGAGAGAGAGAGACAGAGAGACAGAGAGAGAGAGAGAGAGAGAGAGAGAGAGAGAGAGAGAGAGAGAGAGAGGGGACAGGCTGGTGGGTGGAAGCAGTGCTCTGGGTCCGTATGTTTTTATCCATCTCTGTGTGGGCCTCAGCCTCTCTTATCTGTCATTCACTCTGGAACACACATTTGGTTTACCACAGCACTATGTGGTGGGTGGGTGTGTGTCTGCTGTGCGTGCGTGTGTGTGTGTGTGTGTGTGTGTGTGTGTGTGTGTGTGTGTGTGTGTGTGTGTGTGTGTGTATGTGTGTATGTGTGTGTGTGTGTGTGTGTGTGTGTGTGTGTGTGTGTGTGTGTGTGTGTGTGTGTGTGTTGTCTGACACAGAGCCTATAGAGTGTACGAGGTAGTAGGTGTGTTCTGACCGTAAGGTACTCTTAGAAAAAGAGGTGCAATCTAGAACCTAAAAGGGTTATTTGTCTGTCCCCATGGGAGAACTCTTTGAGGCACACTCTTTGGTTCCAGGTAGAGCCCTTTCCCCAGAGGGTTCTACATGGAACCCAAAAGAGTTCTATCTGGAACCAAAAAGGTTTCTACCTCAAAATCAAAAGGGTTATCATTTTTTCTAACAGTGTAGTGAGTGAGTAAGAAAGTGAGTGTGTGGGATTGATTAACTCAGTCTACCCGCTGCACCTGAGCTCAAGGCCTGATTATGTGTCTAATCAAAGCATGATTAAGTTTCCTATTCAGAGGTCCAGTCGGCCAAGCTGAGACACTGGGCGACCGCACTGCCGTGCTGCTGACAGGTCTCTGGGGCTCCGAAGTGATTTGGTTTTAATTTGCTAGTCAGGGGTCGGGACACAGAGTGTGTTGGCTCAGCGCAGCCTTGTCTTAACCAACGTGTTTGTCCTGGTATTGATCCCTGATCTGCAAACTAAGGTCAGCCTGTCCTCAGCAGCAGGGGAGTTGGAGAGGAATGGAGTTGATCTGGAGGCAATAACGCAGGTTCAGGTCTGCAGGGCCGGCTAGCAGACAATAGGAATATCAATCCAATGGACTTTAACTGGTGGCCTCTCGTTGCTAAACACATCACTCCTGATGGGAAGGGGGACTGCTGTATCGGGTGTGGACAGGGGGAGGGGAGAATGGGAAAAGTGGGAAGGGGGGTATGACATAGATCAGAGAGCAATGTCTGTTCTCCTCTCCCAACATTGTTAGAGACCTTTGATCAACTTCAACACTCAGTGACACACATCCCTACAGGTGTCGGTGTCATTAGACTGCCCCAGGAGGCTGACCTTTCTGAGACAGACAGACAGACAAACAGCATATTGGTTTCAGCATGCAAAGCCTTTGTAAACCCTTACACCACATACTTAGCACTTTGCTTGTCAATTTAGCTACCCTCACTCCCTAAAACTCACTTCCAAAAGCCACCAACATTTGAAATTAAGTTTCAAGGCTTCAAAGCTATGAATCCAAATAAATGTTGGTATTGAATGTTTTTAGATTGATGCCAGGAATTGATAATGTGTCATAGAGCTGCTGTTTGTTGTCAGTGGTGTTAAGGGATGTGGTAAACCTCAGTCCGATTGGGTGGCTGTACCCCCTGGCGCTGGCTCTTATCAGCTCCAACACAGGGACAGCCAGGGACAGACACACAGCAGACAGCAGCTAGCTGCAGGTCCCCTCCCTGCCTGCACTAATCCAGCTAGCCCACCCCTGGCAGCATGTTGTCTGTCTTGTCTTGTGTTCAGCTGCCTGCCTGCCTGTCTGCCTGCCGTCACACGTGACTGAGCGAGAGGAGCTGCTGTAACTAGAGCTGCAATGTCTGAGGTTGATGATGTCGTCATGGGCATGCTCTGATGAGCTCATGGTCAGGGGCCTCTGTCATCTCCAATGTCTTAAGGGAGCCCACATCATTTCTCTCTCTTTTTCTCTGCTCTATCTGTGTTTGAACTGTGTGTGTGTTGCTGTATTCCATGCGGAGCACTAGGGAACACTGAGAAAGGAGAAAGACAGATGACAGGCCCTGAGTAAGGTGACAGCACATTCCTCCTCTCATCAGCCCAGCACCTCTGGAGACACACAACGATGCGCACTACCTGGGCCATCAAGGCCGCATGTACTCCTCTACAATACTTCATCTCCCTCCTCCCTTCCTCCTGTTCCTCCCTCCTCTGCTCAAATGTCCTTGTTTCGTCCGGTTCATACATCCTTATTTATTCATGTCCATATTTTCTTATTTGGAGGTACAGGCTGCTTTCAGCTCCCCAGCATCTCTCTGGAGAACTATTTGGGAGATGCGCCTGGTCTGCATTCCTGCAGTGCCACAACACTTCAGTAGACCAGCAAATGAACTTAAATGGAAAGCATGCAGGTGGCGTGAAGGCTACAAAGCAGATGTGTTTTGGTCTAGCTACCTACCACAGGCTACTTACTACCTTTGAACTGTAAGATATAGTCATTGATTTTATGTTCATATGTAAATGTACTCCTGATTTAGAGGTAACTCAATAACCCGCCCAGTGCCATGGTGAGTAGATTTCAGTCAGTGAGTCCCTTATCCCCTTTTCCCTAGCAGTTAGAGGGCTGCAGTAGAGTGGTGATCAGAAAGACAGTACAGACAGTGTCACACTGACAGTCTGTACATACTGTAGTCAGCTGAGTCACAACAAAGATCTTTGGCCCCAACCTGCAAGCTACAGTTCCTCTATTATACAGGTGGACATGGCAGTTCCAACCACTTCCACAAGGTGGCAGTATATACATGACTCACTCGAGACTGGCTTTCCCAGGGTCATTGAGTTCCATCAAGTGCATGGGACTATGGCCCGTGATGTGATCGGGCAGAATCTGTGAGGAAGGAGCGCCCTTCTCAAATGGAACAGTAATCTGCGCCACCCAGTCATGATGTCAACAAGGCAGCAAGATGCATCGTTCAGAAACATACATACATCTCTTTTCCATAAAAAATGTTCAAACTAGTTTTCATTGGAAAGGCAGATTAAGCTCTTTTTTAAAAAAAATCAAAAGCCATCACTTTTGCATGGGACAACACTGAATCTAGCTCATTACTCATTACTCCACATGCTTAACCTATGCCACCTATGTCACCTGACATCGCAGTCGGCCAAAATGTGGCACCTGGCTTGGTTCCAAAACTGAGGCAGCTTGCCAAAACTAATGCAATCAACACTAACCCACTTCACCCAGGGCATGCCAGGGGCATGAACAGAACTACCTCATTTACAAAAACCCTTGAATGAGTAGGTGTGTCCAAACTTTTGACTGGTACTGACTCTCCAACATACACACACTCACACACACAAAACACACACACACACATGCATATTGACGCCACATATACACACACACTCACACATAGACACACTTTCACATTCTTTCACACTCTTCACATATACTGCTGCTACTCTGTTTATTATCTATCCCAATTGCCAAGTCACTTTAACCCCTACCATGTACAAATGACCTCAACTAACTCGTACCCTTGCATATTGAATCGGTACCGGTATGGTCAAATGCAAGGTAAAGTTAGTTGGCAAAGTTAATTTCTCCATCAGCTTGCTCAAGTTGTAATAACATCCTTACTAAAAATGTTCAACTTTGACATGTTGCAGACTAACTATAGGGAGAAGATGTGCATTAACCCCAAGATGTGCATTAAAACAGCACACTCTAACTACTGATTCAGGACCACGGAGAGTTAACAGAGAGCGGCCTCCCGCCTCCGCTATTTGCCAGCACCACCAGCTGGACAGCGCCTCTCTGGCAGAGGCAAGATCTCAACGAGCACATTCCCACTGACTCATCACAATAATATATGCAACTTTGAACAAACCTGTGCAGTATAGACTGGGTATAGAAAACATTAGGAACACCTGCTCTTCCATGACATAGACTGACCAGGGGAATCCAGGTGAAAGCTATGATCCCTTACTGAAATCCACTTCAATCTAAAAGGACAATTTGGACACATTGTGTATGTGTGCCATGTGTGCCATTTAGAGGTTAAATGAGAAAGTCAGTGTAATTTGTAACACAGTCATCGTTATCTGTCAAGGGGGCCTGGGACATCAGCGTTGTCCCAGCGATTGAATCAGCGCTCATGGCCATCCCAGCCATCTTTTCCGTCGGTCATCTTCCCTTCCAACAGTCTGGACAGTGACACTTCTGAAAGCGTTCAATGCATTCAGTGTACTATCAAGCCGTACACATGGATGTCTTAAGTCACAACATTTCCTCTGTAGGGCCTGAAACAGTGAGTCCAAAAATGAACATAAACCGTTTCTGTTTCAGAGCCCTGCTCTGGTTGATTAATTTGCTATCTCAGCCGTTCAAAAACAATGTCCAATGATCTCTGGCCTTCATGTACAGAATGCACTGCTCTACTTTTGAAGTTCCAACGAGTGGGACAACCTCCCAGCACCTGAATGGTGTTGTCAATCTCAGTAAGATGGCTGTCTTTTTGAATGACCAGATAAAAACATTCGGAAAACTGTAAATGGATGCAAAGAACCTGTGCGTCTTGAATCTTGCTTGTCCCCTGTGCTAAAACCAAGTTTAGTTTGTTGGCTTAACAATCAACAGGGCATATTGACAGTGCGTTTTCATGAGCGCCTGAATCCCACCTCGCTGCCCACTCATGCAGTTTGCCCCATCGTAAGTCTGGCAGATGAGTTTGGCTGCTGGGTTGTATTTGCCGATAGTTTGCATTACAACAGCAGGGATCACCTCGACGTTTCTCTCTGCGCTTACATCGGAAAACCCCAGAGGTTTCTCACAACACCTTTATCGTTGATATAGGGAACTATGATTGATAACGGACATTTGCAGTGTTTGTATCTGTGGTGTCATCCACCTGGACTGCTATGAAAGGGGCTGAACTGATCTCACTGTCCAGCTCACTTTGCGACCCACTGGGCACAGACGTCAGTTCAACGTCACATTTGTATTTAGATTTGGTTGAGTTGTCAACTAACTTGAATTCAACGTGAAATCAAAAAAACAAATCAACATGACATTGGATTTATTAGATTACATTTTGGGTGAAAAAAATATGAAATTCCCTTAGGTTGATGAATTTTTGCAAATCCAATTAGATTTCCACATTCATTCAACATCATCGCATTTACTTTTTTAATATAAATAATGTGAAAACAATGTTGATTCAACCCATTTTGTGGGTGATGATGAATGATGTCATTCTTTATGGTGTTTGACATACCAGTAAATATGATGCATGTCCCAAGGTGTTCGTTCAGCAATGGCAGTATCGGATTCCACAAATGCATTGACAAGTTCCACAAAATTACATTTACATTTAGCATTTTAGTCATTTAACAGACGCTCTTATCCAGAGCAATTTACAGTTAGTGCATTCATCTTAAGCTAGCTAGGTGGGACAACCACATATCACAGGCATAGTAAGGGGGGGGGGGGATTATAAAAGATACTATTTGAAGAGGTAGGGTTGCAGGTGCTTTCGGAAGATGGGCAGGGACTCTGTCCTAGCTTAAAGAGAAAGCTGGTTCCACTATTGGGTGCCAGGACAGAAAATAGCTTGGACTGAGCTGAGCGGGAGGGCCAAGAGACCAGAGGTGGCAGAACAGAGTGCTCAGGTTGCAGTGTAGGGTTTGAGCATAGGCTGAACTGGAAGCCAGACTTGAAGCCAGTGGAGTGTGCAGAAGAGCGGGGTGACATGGGGAGAACTTGGGAAGGTTGAAAACTAAGCGGGCTGCAGCGTTCTGGATAAGTTGCAGGGGTTTGATAGCACAAGCGGAAAGCCCAGCAAACAGCGATTTGCAGTCGTACAGACAGGAGATGACAAGTGCCTGGATTAAGACCTGTGCAGCTTCCTGTGTGATGTAGGGTCGTACTCTACGGATGTTGTATAGCATGAACCTGCAGGAGTGATTCAGTGCTTTGATGTTTGCAGAGAATGACAGGGTGTTGTCCAGGGTCACGCAAAGGTTCTTTGCACACTGGGAGGGCGACACTGTGTAGTTGTCAACCGTGATGGAGAGGTCTTTGAGTTGGGCAGGTCCTGCACGGGAGGAAGAGAATCTCCGTCTTGTCTAGGTTGGTGGTGGGCCGACATACAAGCTGAGATATCTCCCAAGCATGCAGAGTTGCGTGTCACCACCTGAGTGTCAGAAGGGGAAGGAGAAAAGTAGTTGAGTGTCATCCACATAGCAATGTTTAGGCTTGTTGCTGACTCGTAGCGCCCCCTGAAGGCTTGCTCCTGTCGTCCCAGGTGCATTACTGCGATGACCAGTTTCTTCAGAATATCTATTTTTTGGGGTGAGTGCCGAAGAAGGCATATATCAATGTTCTCAGGACCTAATTCGAAGTTTATTTCTAGGACTCTGGCTGGCAATGCTAAAACAGGCTTTTGGGCACTAGAGTCCTCGATCATTCTCTATGGTAGTGACTATAGATTTACTCCTTGCCCTCAGATTGCTACTGTGATACTTTGGCCTGTCTATCAACATTGTTTGTGTAAATGCGTGTGTGTGTGTGCTTGTGTGTGTGTGTGTGTGTGTGTGTGTGTGTGTGTGTGTGTGTGTGTGTGTGTGTGTGTGTGTGTGTGTGTGTGTGTGTGTGTGTGTGTGTGTGTGTGTGTGTGTGTGTGTGTGTGTGTGTGTGTGTGTGTGCATGTGTGCTTGTGTGTGTGTTGTGTGTGTGAATGTCACTCAGTCAGGCAGTCAGTGATGGCATTAAGGCCCAGGCAGGTAGTCTGTCTGTCTGTCTCTGTCTCAGTGTTCAGGGCATTGTGTTTTTCTGCCTGTCTGCTGGATGCTCTGACAGCAATGCTGAAGACCTGTCATCAGTGACCTTTCTCCAGTAGCACCATACTGCCTCTTACTGTCTGCACAGTGGGCCACCAAGACAGAGAGAGGGAGAGTGAGATGGGATTGATTTCTCTGATCTGGAACAGGTGTGCAGAAACTTCCCATTTCCCTGTTGTCTGTTTCCTTGCCCCCAGAAACCTCCCATTTCCCTGTTGTCTGTTTCCTTGCCCCCAGAAACCTCCCATTTCCCTGTTGTCTGTTTCCTTGCCCCCAGAAACCTCCCATTTCCCTGATGTATGTTTCCTTGCCCCCAGAAACCTCCCATTTCCCTGTTGTCTGTTTCCTTGCCCCCAGAAACCTCCCATTTCCCTGGTGTATGTTTCCTTGCCCCCAGAAACCTCCCATTTCCCTGTTGTCTGTTTCCTTGCCCCCAGAAACCTCCCATTACCCTGATGTATGTTTCCTTGCCCCCAGGAACCTCCCATTTTCCTGTTGTCTGTTTCCTTGCCCTCAGAAACCTCCCATGACCCTGTTGTCTGTTTCCTTGCCCTCAGAAACCTCCCATTGCCCTATTGTCTGTTTCCTTGCCCCCAGAAACCTCCCATTTCCCTGTTGTCTGTTTCCTTGCCCCCAGAAACCTCCCATTTCCCTGGTGTATGTTTCCTTGCCCCCAGAAACCTCCCATTACCCTGATGTATGTTTCCTTGCCCCCAGGAACCTCCCATTTCCCTGTTGTCTGTTTCCTTGCCCTCAGAAACCTCCCATTACCCTGTTGTCTGTTTCCTTGCCCTCAAAAACCTCCCATTACCCTGTTGTCTGTTTCCTTGCCCCCAGAAACCTCCCATTTCCCTGTTGTCTGTTTCTCTGATCCTCCAGGTCTGGGTTATATAGTATGTTCACAATCCCAGGTGTTGTGTCTGAGCGCTATGTGTCATGTGTGTTGTGTGTGGGGGAGGGCGAGCGGGTGTGTGCGTGCATGCATGTGTGTGCGATACAACCACACAGACCATACACATCCTCACTGAGACAGAGAAATTGTAACCAGGGCAAATGTCACTGTCCAGATGAGAGCCGTCTGTGCTTTGTGAGTGTCATGACAGAGGGAGGTAAAGGTTCAAACACATGCTACTTCCTAATGTGACTGGAGGTTTCACTTCTTCCCTTTCTTCTCCTTTCAGCTGATGTGTCACACAAAAAACTAAGGAATGGAGACAGCTGAGCCTTTTGAGGGGACAGCTACTGAGAGAGAAGTAGTTGGGAAGAATCAATCGATGTCAGGTCAGAATATGGGAATTTCTCTCTCTCATCTCTTCACCTCTGCCCCACATATCTCTCTCTCTGTTTCTCTGCTGACCTGTCCCCCTCATCTGTCCATCTGTCCAGAAGTGAGTAGTGACCCACACTGGAAAGCTAGTAGAGCTGGAGCTCTCAGTTGTGCTTTTAAATAGCTGTGATGTTTAAATTTGCCCCAAAAGTGTTTTCATGGTTTGTTTCAGGTCAGCCCTGATTGCTTTATCTGTGTTGGGTTGACTTGGTTCAGTGATCGTGCTGGAATATTAAGACCTAATGACCCCTAAAGTTTAACGTTCTACCTTCATCAGATAACATGAGCTGATTCCCAATGACTAGAGCTACAGAAATAAGACAAGCACACTGACACCGTCCTAGACCAGTGGTCCATCAGAGCACAGAAACCTCAGGTTAGAGGGACAGGAGGACAGTTGGATGGGGACAGAGAGAGAGGAACACCAAGAGTTTGGTTTCTAATGTCCCTCAGATTGCTTTGGCCAGTCAGTGCATGTGTGTGCATGCACAAAACAAAGCATTTGGCATGTAATGTATGCATGTGTGCGTTTTCATGTGTACTCTATGTGTACACTTGTGCATGCATCCATAGAGTCTAACTTATGCTAGCCTGTGTATCCTGGCCCGCAGGGCCTATTCAGATGACAGTGGAGATGACAGTTGCTCGTCAGAGTGAGTGACATGGAGGTAATAGTGATGGAGGAGAGTGAGGAGACAGTGACTCACTATGGGCCTGTTATTACAGGAGAGGATTGGCCTGTCTCCCCTCACTGGGATGCCAGCTATTGATCCTCAACGTCAACACTTCACTTCTCCTCTGTTTACTGAGGATGTCCAAGACCCAGCTCGCCTCTGCACACACACACACACACACACACGCGCACACACACGCACGCTCACACAAGCACGCACACACGCACACACACACAGAGGCAAATACATGTGCTAACGCAAACACAATCATCATCACTCCACATGTGGTATCCTTAAATGCCTATAGTATTTTCTTGGATCTCTGGAGTAAAGTGAGAATATCCTGTTTTGTCAATACTAAGCACGGTGCAGTTATTCTTATTTTGCTCCAGAGATCCGAGAAATACTATAGGTTTTTAAGGATACCACATGTGGAGTAAACTGCAGAGTAAACCACACAGCACAGAGCACAGCAGTGCACATTCACCCAGAAAAATGCATCCAAACACACCCTCACTCACACACGCAGTGGATTTGTTAATTATCCCCAGACACTGTGGTTGTGTTTTCCCTCTCAGACGTGTGCTTTGAGGGTGTTTGTGTGGTTAATAATTAACATCTACAGTAACTTCAAAGGAGTGCCAACAATCTGCCTCTTTTCCACTGATAAATCATGCTCCACTACAGAGTAAATCATTCCTCTCCTACAAAGTACCCCTTCCACACATAATACTCACAGTATGCTATTATTGTCACGCCCTGATCCGTTTCACCTGTACTTGTGATCGTCTCCACCCCCTCCAGGTGTCGCTTATTTTCCCTGGTGTATTTATCCCTGTGTTTCCTGTCTTTCAGTGCCAGTTCATCTTGTATGTTCAAGTCAACCAACATGTTTTTCCCATGCGCCTACTTTTCTATGATCTTTTACTAGTCCTCCCGGTTTTGACCTTTGCCTGTTTTTCTGGACTCCATTCCCACCTGCCTGACCATTCTGCCTGCGTTGACCTCAAGCCTGCTGGCCATTCTGTACCTCTGGAACTGAACTGGTTTTGACCTTTTGCCTGTCCACAACCATTCTCTTGCCTACCCCTTTTGGATTGTTAATAAACATCTTGGGCTCTAACCATCTGCCTCCTGTGTCTGCATCTGGGTCTCGCCTTGTGCCCTTATAATTATAGAGGCTACTCTACCATTCGACGTGCTTCGGCTAGAATATGGGTTTTTATTTTCATTGTGGATTTAGTCATTTCAATTATAACAATATATAATCGGATATGGCACTGTTATCCCAGGTAACAAAGAAAGTTCCCACAACTTTAGAGAACGTTCCCTTTAGAGTCTCATTAGGTCATTAACTAAGGTTTTCATAGGAATGTTCCCGTGATGTGCAAGGAATGTTTCCAAGAAACCATTCCTTTAATGTCAAATAGAATTACCCAGAATGTGGTTACCAAGTTCTCAGAATTTTATTTATTAACGTTCTAGACACGTTTCATGGGAATGTTACAAGAACATTCACGTGTCCAATTTTCTGTGGGTAATGTGAATATTCCATCAACGTCCCACGAAACATACACAGAACACGGTTACCACGTTCTCAGAACATACAATAAGATATTAATGTTCTTAACATGTTTCATGGGAATGTGCCAAACACATTAGTGTCCAATTTTCTGTGGGTTAGGAGAATATTCCATCAACGTCCCAACCAAACACACACAGAACATGGTTGCCATGTTCTCAGAATAGAAGACATTAATGTTTTATTTGACATAAATGATTGCATTGTACATTTTCATAATGGTTATTACTCAACATGTCCTCACCTGGGATTTGAACACACAACCTATTGGTTCTCAGTACTCCGATCTTCCTGCTACTCCACCATGTCCGTGTCAGGTATCAGTTAATTTGACTATTCTCTCATCATTGATTTTATTTCCTTATTTCTGCAATTGAAGAGCGTTATTTATAGTTGTCTAATGTTGGTGGGGCATACAGTATTAACCTGTTTTAATGTGAGAGTAGGGCAACTCCCTTAGTCTCAAACCCAGTCCACCTGTACCAATGATGAATGCCCTAACCACTGTCCCAATAAGGGATATCTCTAAGGCATGTGCTTATTGGGTGAGTATAGTTAGGCCCTGTCCAGAAGAAACCCTAAACCCTCCTCTCTAGGCACTTGTGTAGACCTGAAACAACTTGATAGTAGTAATTCAGGAGTATCGTTAAAAAAGGTTATCAAATACAAATAAATGTGCCAAATGCTTTGTAAACCACAGGTGTAAACTAAACAGTGAAATGTATACTTACGGGCCCTTCCCAACAATGCAGAGAGAAAGAAAATAAAGAAATAATAGAAAACTAAAACACGCAATAATAAAAGGAGTAATAAATACACAATGAGTAACGAGAACTTGGCTAAATAGACAGGGAACCAGTACCGAGTTGTGCAGAGGTATGAGGTAATTGAGGTAGATACACTATATACACAAAGTATGTGGGCACCCCTTCAAATTAGTCGATTTGGCTATTTCAGACACACCAGTTACTGACAAGTGTATAAAATTGAGCACACAGCCATGCAATCTCCATAGACAAACATTGGCAGTAGAATGGCCTTACTGAAGAGCTCAGTGACTTTCAGCGTGGCACCGTTATAGGATGCCACCTTTCCAACAAGTCAGTTCGTCAGATTTCTGCCCTGCTAGAGCTGCGCCGATCAACTGTAAGTGTTGTTATTGTGAAGTGGAAAGGTCTAGGAGCAAAAACGGCTCAGCAGTGAAGTGGTAGGCCACACAACCTCACAGATCTGGATCGCTGAGTGCTGTAGCTCGTAGCACGTAAAAATCGCCTGTCCTCGTTTGCAACACTCACTACCGAGTTCCAAACTGCCTCTGGAAGCAACACAAGCACAAGAACTGTTCGTATGGAGCTTAATGAAAAGGGTTTCCATGGTGCAGCAGCCGCACACATGGCTAGGATCACCATGTGTAGTGCCAAGCGTCGGTTGGAGTGATGTAAAGCTCGCTGCCAAGTGGAAACGCATTCTCTGGAGTGATGAATCATGCTTCACCATCTGGCAGTCCAACGGACAGACAAATCTGTGTTTGGCGGATGCCAGGAGAACGCTACCTGCCCGAATGCATTGTAAAGTTTAGTGGAGGAGGAATAATGGTCTGGAGATTTTTTTCATGGTTCGGGCTAAGCCCATTAGTTCCAGTGAAGGGAATTTTAGAATTCTTGGGGGGGAAGGCTCTTTTTATGGCGCAGTGGTTTAAGGCACTGCATCTCCGTGCTAGAGGCGTCACTACAGACCCTGGCTTGATCTTGACCTGTATCACAACCATCTGTGATTGGGAGTCTCATAGGGCGGCGCACAATTGGCATAGCGTCGTCCGGGTTAGGGGAGGGTTTGGTCATTGTAAATAAGAATTTGTTCTTAACTGACTTTCCTAGTTAAATAAAGGTTAAATAAAAATGTCCTGTCTCAGCATGACAATGCCCTTTGCATAAAGCGAGTTCCATACAGAAATTGTTTGTCGAGATCGATGTAAGAACTTCACTGGCCTACACAAAGCCCTGACCTCAACCCCATCAAACACCTTTGGGATGAATTGGAACGCCGACTGCAAGCCAGCCCTAATCGCCCAACATCAGTGCCCAATCTCACTAATGCTCTTGTGGCTGAATGGAAGTCCCTGCAGCAATATTCCAACATCAAGTGGAAAGCCTTCCCAGATGAGTGGAGGCTGATATAGCAGCAAAGGGGAGACCAACTCCATATTAATACCCGTGATTTTGGAATGAGATGTTCAACGAGCAGGTGCCCAAGGGCATCGTTAAGGGGGAAAAACATGAATGATTCATAGGGCCCTAGCCTGGTAAGGGCCTCTAAATGTTTAGAAAATTATTTGTTTATAATTTTAAAAATGTCAGACAAAAAATCTGTTATGAAAATTAAAACGTATAACCATAATCAGATCAGGCATCTCTACCCAACCATCAAGTTCGGGGGAAATAAAATACCACTGATCTGACAGTTGCTCCTATGTCCCCTTCAAAAAACGAAATCGGGTTTCCAGAAAAGGAAAGAATGGAAACAGAGACAGATACAGCAAAATTCTGGAAAAAAATTACTCAATACGTTTTTTTCCCAGAATTTTTTTGGGGGGGGGGATTTGAGTGGAAGTCAGTGTAGACGGCCCTGGGGCGGCAGGGTAGCCTAGTGGTTAGAGCGTTGGACTAGTAACCGGAAGGTTGCGAGTTCAAACCCCCGAGCTGACAAGGTACAAATCTGTCGTTCTGCCCCTGAACAGGCAGTTAACCCACTGTTCCCAGGCCGTCATTGAAAATAAGAATTTGTTCTTAACTGACTTGCCTGGTTAAATAAAGGAAAAAAAAAAACTGAGTATCCTAGCTAGCCAATATAGCTAGATGATAGCTTGCTAGCTACAGGTCTACCGTGGACTCACTCGGCTCGGTCAGAGCAGTAATTATTAACATGATGATGATGAGCTACCACTACCAGCTATGGCTAGCTAATTAGCTATTATTTAGATATTATTATAACTGTATTCCCCAATATTTGCGGGATATTTATTAGCTAGCTATACTGTAGATGCTACTACTACTACTACTACTACTTGTCTACTACAAGAGGTTTAAACAGCGGACTTTGGTGGTGAGGAAGTTGTTTTGTAGCAGCAGCAGAATAACTACACCATTTTTAAATTGTAAAGTTAGGCACACGATGACTCAGACACACTTAAATATGTATTATATTTGATATGTATACTATTAAAACTTTTTTTTTCAGTTGTAGATTTTTAGTATGGTAACCTTTGTAGGAGCGAACATTAAATCTAAAATTCCCTTTGTTTACTCACCTCCTAGTACCGAGAGAGCCCCAGATAGGCAGGATCTCAGCAAAAAGCTGTCAGACAGACGGAGGAGGAAGAGGAGTTAGAGTAGCAGCAGTGCCAGTGAAGGAGTGACAGAAGAAATTGAACAAGCAAGTAATAAGGGAAGGGAATAGTATGGACAGGTTTAAAGTGAGGAAGATGAGGTTTTAGATGATCCAGCATTGTGGCCAGAGAAAGCACAAGACCATGAAAGATAAGCTATTGTTCACAGACGCGCCAACAGGTGTGGTGATGAGACAGAACTGTATAAAATCATGCCCCAAGACTCAGAAGGCAAGCCATTCCCCAACTATTTACAGTACAGTAAGTCAGCAAACAAAAGAGAAAAGGTGCAGAGAGACTGGTTTATTTATAGTAAGAGTGTGAATGCATTATATTACATTCCATGTGTTATTTTTTCTCATGAGCAAAGTAAACCATCACCCAGTTATCTGAATAGTAAGGATGGCTATAAGATATCACCAGTGAAATGGCGGAGAATGTATGACAAACTACAAGAGCAAGAGGATGGTGTGTCTCACAAGAACTGTGAGTGGAAATGGACAAATCTGCAGCATAGCGTAACAACTACAGGTATAGACAGACAAACAAATCCAGTCAGAAATGTATAAAAACAGAGCACTTCTAGAAAGGATTTTGGTTGTGACACTGTACTTAGCATCTAGGAATCTGCCATTCCGGGGGAAATCATTCAATCTTGATGATGTGCATAATTGACATTGCCTAGGCTTACTTGAACTATTGTCAAATTATGACCAGCTATTACGTGAGCACTTACAGAAAATCAGGGACAAAAAGAAAGGAGCACGACTGACTCATTACCTCAGCCCTGAGAGCCAAAACGAGATCATAGGAATATGTGGTCTAAGGGTTTTCAAAACAATACTTTATGAAAGAATCTATTACTTGGTTGTATGTGATCCAACTCCAGACATTTCCCATACTGAGCAAAATGTATAATTGGTGAGATATGTACACAAAGATAGTTCAGGGAACAGGTGAACGGGAAATAATTGAACGTTTTCTTGAAGTTAAAGACTTTGCTAGAAAGACAGGCAGTGAAATTTCTGAAATGATTTTGAGTGCATTGGAAGGGCCTGGTATTGACATAGCAGATTGCCGGGGTCAAGGCTATGATAATGGTGCAAATATGTCAGGGAAAGTGTTCAAACACACATACTGCAAAATAATCCACTGGCCACATACTCACCTTGTGCCTTCCCATACTATTAATCTTGTGGGTGTACATGAAGCTCTGCCGTGCCCAGAAGTATCAACCTTTTTGGCTGTGGGAATCGTCTTTACAATCTGTTCAGTTCCAGCCCAGAGCGATGGGCCATTCTCAAGGAAAAGACTGGCTGCTGTCTTAACCGCCTTTCAGACACGCGATGGAGTGCGCGTGTTGCTGTGGTCCGACCAGTGGCAACTCATTTACCATCTATCATCAAGGCCCTAGACGTGCTTCTTGCTACCTGCAGCCTGACAAACAAAGCCAAATCTGAGGCAAAAGGTTTGAAAAGCTACTTCATGTCTTTCAAGGCAATCTTCCTGCTCACTTTCTGGGTATTGAGAATAGAATTCTAATTCTTCAGTCAGGAAATATTTCTCTGGACATGGAAGCAGCTCACATTAAGGCACTACAGGAAGAAATACAGGCTTTACGTAATCAATGGGACACTCTTCTGGCAGAAGCCTCCATGGTGGCAAATGAAATGGGTGGAACTACTCAGTTTCACAGTGAACAGAGGAACCGCCAGACAGAAAGAAAACGTTTCCCTGATGAGACTGAAGATGACAGAGCAAATGAACAGAAGTCAGACACTGGATTTCGCAACACAGTGTTTTATGTGGCTCTGGATAGTATAATCAGTCATTTGGACATGCGGTTCCACACGGTTGCAGCTATATGTGAGGAGTTTTCACCAATACTTACATTTAGGAAAATGACTGAAAAGCAAATTTGTGTATCTTGCCACAAATTGAGAAACAAGTACAGCAAAGATCTCGCAGATGGAAAATGAAAATGAAGTGTGACATCTAAAGATGATATATGGTGTCACTTCTTCAGATGGTCTTTCTCCTGTAGAGATCCTAAATGCCATCCACAAGATGCAGCTATAGAGCATTTTTTGAGAGGTGTGCGTTGCACTACGAATCTTCTGTACAATGCCTGTAACAGTTTCTGGAGGTGAACGTGGCTTCAGTAAGCTGAAACTTATAAAGAACTATCTAGGATCCACAATGTGCCAAGACAGGTTCAACAGCCTTGCCATCCTTTCAATTGAAAACCAGTTAGCTAGAAAATGTAACTTTAAATACATTAGAAATGAGTTTGGTCACAGGAATGCTTGACTCTGGGCTCTTGGTGCAGTGTAACCTCTTGAGTTTTGTTTACAGGGAACAAACACAAGGAAAAATGCCTTAACCTGTTCTACCCAAGCCTGCCCGGGTTGGACAAAAATTCTGTATGTTCTGCTATGGTTTATCTCCTGTTGAACTTACTCAGGAATGCCCACATAATGTCTTGACACTACAGTTGCAGTTTCACAGATGCTTCTTCTTTGTAAGTACCACATTTATGCCTGCAGTCCAAAGTTCAGGATATTATTGTAGTTTAGTTCATTATTATAGGATAGTTCAGGACATGTTATTTAGGCATATATTTAGGAATGATGCATAGGGCAGAAGAGGGTTGGTAATAAATTATTTAATCAGAAACATGGATCATTAGTAATTTCTTCATTAAAACGGTCTACAATACCATATATTACAAAATATGTCACCAATTGTGTAGTTATTTATATTAAAGCATCATAAAAATCTCATGACAGAAACAGATTTTGTTAAAACATTAGGAATCAAAAATGTTTGCTATACTGTTTATATAGGCAAAGGATGAAGGTGGAAACTAGTATCTGCATAATTGTAGTATAGAGCAGCAGAAGCTTCTAGTTAGTACATTTAATAACACATATTGTTCAGTATGTTATTTTAATCTGAAACACTCTGATTTCTATGTTAGGGGCCCGGGAGGTTTTTTTCATTTTTTTTCAATGCCCCTGCAGGTGTCCACATACTTTTGGTATAGGAATAAAGTGACATATAATTAACAGTAGCAGCAGTGTATGTGAAAAAAGTTAGTGCAAGAAACGTCAATGCAGATAGTCTGGGTAGCTATTTGGTTAACAATTTAACAAACTGTTTATGGCTTTGGGTGTAGAAGCTGTTCAGGCTCCTGCTGGTTCCAGACTTGGTTCATTGGTACCGCTTGTCATGTGGTAGCAGAGAAAACAGTCAATGACTTGGGTGTAAGGAGTCTTTGACAATTTGTATGGCTTTCCTCCGACACCACCCGGTATAGAGGTCCTGGATGGCAAGGAGCTCAGCCCCAGTTATGTCCTGGGCCATAGGCACTACCCTCTGTAGCGCCTTGCAGTCGGATCACCAAGCGGTGATGCAGCCAGTCAAGGTGCTCTCTGTGGTGCAGCTGTAAAACATTTAGAAGATCTGAGGACTCATGCGAAATCTTTTCAGCCTCCTGAGGGGGTAGAGGCCTTGTCGTGCCTTCTTCATGACTATGTTGGTGTGTGTGGACCATGATAAATCCTTAGTTATGTGGACACCGAGGAACTTGAAGCTCTCGACCTGCTCCATTACAGCTCCGTCGATGTGAATGCGGGCATTCCGTTTCCTGTAGTCCACGAACAGCTCCTTTGTCTTGCTGATGTTGAGGGAGAGGTTGTTGTCCTGGCACCACACTGCCAAGTCTCTGACCTCCTCCCTATAGGCTGTCTCATCATCGGCGGTGATCCACTGTCGTGTCGCCGGCAAACTTAATATGCCCCACGAACGTTAGACAACTATACAGAAAAGCCCTTTAATTGTTAAAATAAGTAAATCAAATCAATGATGAGAGAATAGTCAAATAGCAGGAAGATCTGAATACTGTGAACCAGGAGGTTGTGAGTTCAAATCCCAGGTGAGGACATGTTGCATAATAATTACTGTATAAATGAACATGCACAATGTAATCATTTATGTCCAAGTGTGTCAAAGATGTACGTAGAAAGCAACGAGTATTTCTAAACTTCCCAACAGACAAAAAGAGCTGTAAATGGATCAGTTGTTCACCATTAATATCTTATATTCTGTCATGTTCTGTGTATGTTTGGTGGGACGTTGATGGAATATTCGCCTAACTCACAGAAAAGTGGACACAAGAATGTTCTTGTAACGTTCTCATTTAATGTGTCTAGAACGTTAATGTTGTATATTCTGAGAACATGGCAACAATGCTCTGTGCATGTTTGGTGGAACGTTGAAGAAATATTCTCCTAACCCTTAACAAACTAGACTCAAATGTTCCTGCAACACCCCGTAAAACCGTCTAGAACAGTAATGTTGTATATTCTGAGAACATTGTAACCACGTTCTAGATGAGTTCTGCTTGACATTAAGGGAATGTTCTCCTAACTTTAACACCAAAACATTCTAAAAAGGTTTTCAGAAGGTTTTTACTAACATAAGACTGGAGACTCAAACATCAGGGGAGCATTATGGGTAACGTTACCAAAACGTCCCCCCCCCCTCTAGAATTGTTAGCAGGGATGCTTCCTTGTTTGTTCATACTAGAGAAACAACCATATATATTTATGAGGCAGTTTTTCCCCCTAGTACACTGATGGCTGCACTGTGTGGGAAATGGACATGGTGTCTTAAAAAGCATCAGATCAGATGCCACTCAGAGCAGAGTACATGTATACTGTTACTATCTCATGAGGAGTCTTGATTTGGCTGTGACACTTGTGGCAGATATCAAAATATTCTGCATTTTACATGGAGAATTTATAAAACATTGCACACTCCTCCTTGTCAAAGCTGTCAGGAGTGTGTCTGTGTGTTTGTGTGGGTTTGTGTGCGTGCTTGCATGTGGCTGTATACACACTAATTGTTTTTGCCTTGATTTACAGTTTCACTTCCGTGTTGTCTTAAAGTAAATATTCCATCAAACACTGCCAATGATATCTTTGTGTTTCTCGTGTCTCTGACACATCTTCTTAAAAGTGTCCACACTCACTCTCACTCTCATTCGCCTCACCTTTCCAACCCTTGTGTTCCTCTACTCTCTCCCTCCCTCTGCTTCTCACTGTCTCTTTCCATTACCGAACGTCTCAGTCTCTCACTCTGTCCTCAGAAACCTCAAAAATGAAGAGAGGAAAGAGAGCATTGAAAAAGGCAGAAAGTGATGACAGGTTATTTTTCACCTCCCCTCTCCTGACAGTACAATGCTATTTCCTCCTCTCCTCTGACACACAATATTTAATCTAGCCATCTCAGGGTGGCCCTTCCGCTGCTGTAACTAAATAAAAAACATTATTACAGATGTTACACAGGGATGGGGAGGGAGGGGCCTGCCTCTGCAACAAAAGACCAGAGCAGCACTTTCACAAGACTCAGCAATGTGTGTGTGTGTGATTATGTTTGTTTGTGTGTATAGTTGTGTCTGTGTGTGCCCATGTGGTAGCTCCCATCACAATAGTAAAGGCAACTGGGGTTTTGGTGAAGTGAATACTTGATTGTTTTAATGCTAGTTGAAGAGGCTTATTGTTCACTAGGCAGTATAGGTACACTGGAGACACAGTAAACCATGAAATGAAAAGCCCACTGAAGAGTCTTCTGCTGCTCTAAATTGTTATTTCAGAATTATCCTCTCTCTTCTAATTTAAGTGGACTACCCATCCTCCTCTTTACTTAACTGGAGAGAGGCAGAGAGAGGGAAACTCATCTTATAGACTTGGAGAGGGTCCAGGGTATATGCTCCTCTTCTACGACATGATTCATTATGGGTTATGGGATTTATTATGATTTGTAACTTGGGTGTAATAGAGAATGATTGTACAGGCGATGTTTGGATTATTGAGGTTAGTGTATAGTTAGTTACCTGAGATAAAGCATGTAGACTGTGAAACTATAATTTGATGTATAGCGATGAGGGGAAATTTTAGTTAAAGTTTAAAATGTCAAGTTTTATTAGTAATATGTACGGGATACGGATGGTGTACATTGTCCAATGAAATGCTTGCTTGCAGGTTCCTTCTCAACAATGCAACAACAATAAGAAATACAAAATTATAAGAATACGAACATAAAGTACACTATATATACAAAGGTGTACGGACACCCCTTCAAATTAGTGGACCAGCTATTTCAGCCACACCCGTTGCTGAAAAAAATTGAGCACACAGCCATGCAATATCCATAGACAAACATTGGCACTACCGAGTTCCAAACTGTCTCTGGAAGCAACGTCAGCACAATAACTGTTCGTCGGGAGCTTCATGAAATGGATTTCCATGGCCGAGCAGAAGCACACAAGCCTAAGATCACCATGCGCAATGCCAAGCGTCGGCTGGAGTGGTGTAATTTCGCACCAAATAGAAATTGTGCGAGCTATAATAGGACCAAAGCATAGTTTAGATTTTTTTTAAATTAAGGAATATATCAGTAAAAACCACCTCTTCCAGGGCAATAGGAGACATCATATATCTCTCTAAACTCAGCCATGGGGAGGATGAATCATGTCGCAATCAATTTAGGATGGGGCAAAATACAAGTGCCTGGAAATACAATTACATTTTGGTACGGATAGTTCTCCTATATCTACACCTCTATGTAAGATTGTTAATTTTATCCGGGATTGCTTACCTTGCCAAATAAAGCGAAAACAGGTTTTAAGATATTTTTTGCAAATGTATTAAAAAGAAAAAACAGAAATACCTTGAAATTGAGCTCAGGTGTATCCTGTTCCCATTGATAATCCTTGAGATGTTTCTACAACTTGATTGGAGTCCACCTGTGTTAAATTCAATTGATTGGACATGATATGGAAAGGCACACACCTGTCTACATAAGGTCCCACAAGTCCCACACAGTTCATGTCAGAGCAAAAACCAAGCCATGAGGTTGAAAGAATTGTCCGTTGAGCTCCGAGACAGGATTGTGTCGAGGCACATACAGTATCTGGGGAAGGGTACCAAAAAATGTCTGCAGCATTGAAGGTCCCCAAGAACATAGTGGCCTCCATAATTCTTAAATGGAAGAGGTTTGGAACCACCAAGACTCTTCCTAGAGCTGTCCGCCCAGCCAAACTGAGCAATCGGGGGAGAAGGACCTTGGTCAGGGAGGTGACCAAGAACCTGATGGTCACTCTGATAGAGCTCTAGAGATCCTCTATGGAGATGGGAGAACCTTCCAGAAGGACAACCATCTCTGCAGCACTCACTAGGCAGGTGGCCGAGTAGGCTATTGGTTAGAGCGTTGGGCCAGTAACCGGAAGGTTGCTAAATCGAATCCCTGGGCTGACAAGGTAAAAATCTGTCGTTCTGCCCTTGAACAAGGAAGTTAATTCACTGTTCCTAGGCCGTCATTGAAAATAAGAATGTATTTTTAACTGACTTGCCTAGTTAAATAAAAGTTAAATTAAAAAAATATTTATTTTAAAAACAATCAGGCCTTTATGGTAGAGTGGCCAGATGGAAGCCACTCCTAAATAAAAGGCACATAACAGCCTGCTTGCAGTTTGCCAAAAGGCAACTTAAGACAAGATTATCTGGTCTGTTTAAACCAAAATGTAACTCTTTGTTCTGAATGCCAAGCGTCACGTCTGGAGGACACCTGGCACCATCCCTACAGTGAAGCATTGTGGTGGTAGCAACATGCTGTGGGGATGTTATTCAGAGGCAGGGACTGGGAGACTCGTCAGGATCAAGGAAAAGATGAACGGAGCAAAGTACAGAGCGATCCTTGATGAAAACCTGCTCCAGAGCGCTCAGACTGGGGCAAAGGTTGAAGGTCCAACAGGACAACAACCCTAATCACACAGCCAAGACAACACAGGATTGGCTTCTGGACAAGTCTCTGAATGTCCTTGAGTGGCCCAGCCAGAGCCCGGACTTGAACCAGACCGAACATCTTTGGAGAGACCTGAAAATAGCTGTGCAGCAACAGTCCCCATCCAACATGACAGGGCATGAGAGGATCTGCAGAAAAGAATGGAAGAAACTCCCCAAATAAAGGTGTGCCAAGCTTGTAGCGTGATACCCCAGAAGACTTAATGCTGTAATCGCTGCCAAAGGTGCTTCAAGAAAGTACTGAGTAAAGCGTCTGAATACCTATGTAAATGTGATTTATTAAAATAAAATAAAAACATGTTTATTATTATTTTTTTTTATTAAATGTTTTATAAATGTGCAAACATTCAAAAAACCTGTTTTGGCTTTGTCATTATGTGGTATTGTGTGTAGATTGATGAGGGGGAAAAAAAGTTTCATCCATTTTAGAATAAGGCTGTAACGTAACAAAATGTAGAAAAAGTCAAAGGGTCGGAATACTTTCTGAAGGCACTGTAGTAGTTCAATCATGTTAATGAAATTGGGGTCAATTCCCATATGATTCAAGACATACCAGAGATATGACCATTATAATCAACCTGATATTGTGACCTATATCCTTAAAGAAAGGACAGATATGCAGAATGTTTCTCTAAATGTACCCTTTTGACATGTTTTGAAGTAATTTGACACAGTAGCATGTATCATTTCCAGTAAATTGATTATGTTACCTGCTTAGTTGTGTGCATCCAGCCATTACTGTATGTGTGTAGATCAACAGTAGACATTTTGTCCCTGTCCCTTTAAGAGACAAGCCAGTCCTATATCGCTGCATGCAATATTGATAGTATCTGGGAGTAGGGTTTCAGAGGCTCACCCGGCTGAGTGCTTCAACACCAGCATGAACAAGAGGCCAGGGGCAATCATGTCCTTTACAAGTAAAATACGTATGTGATAGGCCTACACCAAAAATATGTATAGCCCATAGCAATTAGACCATTCAAGGCCATTTGAGACTTCCTAGACAAGAACGGTTGACTCGACTGCGCTCTGGGACCAAGACTCTCCTGGTTACAGAGATTCTATGTAATTGATAAAATCTTCCTATAAAAACTATTTGAATAAGATGCAGGCCCACTGAATCCTAGAGAGTTTTCTCTTTCTCCCGCTGCTACATAAAGATGAGTATTCTTCTAGACTAGTGGATGGGTGACCCTGTGTAACCCTTCTTGGCCCTGCCTGCCCCCCTTTCCTCTTACCCTTGTGCTGTGTACTTCACATTCCCAATCAGCCAGCCATATGCCAACCCCTGTTATATCACAGCACCTACAGGACACAAACTACATTCCTGACAAACCACCGTCAGTTCTCCTGTGATGATGATCTAATGTGATTTGTTGAATTACATTTGTAGTGCTTTACATATACCTGATTAGATTATTTCCTGCAAATTGCTGGACACGATGATACGCTGATTAAGTTAATCTCGCAGCCCTCTCCAAAAACCTGTCTATAAATAATGAGCAAATGTTTAATTAAGACAAGAGCTAACTCAACATAATTACATTTACTGTATATTATTCTGCCTGCAAGGCACCATGTGACGTGAACCCTTTTCTGTGTTAGAATTCTGAGTGAGTGGTCCCGCCCATTTCTTGCATTTTCTACTCCTATTTAATTTGCTGCATGAGTTTGTCCCTATGGTGATTTTTGAATAATGACCCTAAATGTCTTCATGTGCTGTAAATAGATCTAGTGTGTTAATGTAGACAGTCAAATTTTACACACAGAGATACAGACAGACAGGCTTATGCATGATCCTCTCTCATCCACAGACAGAACAGGGCCCAGATTCACAAAACACTTCTTATGCAAAAACTTAAGAAGCTTCTTAAGAAGAAAAAATAAGAGATTCATAAGATAGTTTGTGAGTGCAATTTCTCAACAATATATTAATGTCTTCTTACTAACTTCCTAAATATCTACTTAAGATGATTGCTACTAGACAACCAATCTAGCTATACTGTATCTAGCTAGCAATGGCAATTATGTTAGCATATTTCTTACGGAGATTACTGTTCTAAAACATGTTCTTGGGTTTAAAATAATCAATACTGAAACTTTCAGATTAAGTTTTTTAGTGACTTAAACACGCTAAATTGCTTTCATTATCTTATTCTCTTGCTGTCCTGAGTTCAAGACAAGGTTTTTGCTATCTTGGAATTAATAACATTTCAAAGAAGTATTCCAATAACTTAATTTTCAAGAATCTAATTCCTTCTTAACTTTTTGCTTAAAGGAGAAATATAAAAAATGATGTAAGAACTTTTTGAAGAATAGCAACTTTACATAAGTTTCTTCATAAGTATATAGTTAAGGGAAAAAATTGCAGTTAAGGAGAAATAGTTTCTCAAGAAGGTTTTGGAAATCTGGGCCCTGGTCTCCAGTCAATTTGTGTCCTTGTCTTGCTTAAACTGTGGCAGCTCTTTAGCACCTCACTCCACTTCACTCCTCTTCGACAAATTTCACGGGAATCCTGACGCTCATGACTGGCTAGTCTGTCACTGCGACACCCTCACTGCACCTTTATGAGGCTCTGTAGTCCCTTGCACGCTAAATGGAGCTGTCGAGCAAGATGAAACATCATTCAGCAAACAAACACTGAGTTTAGAGAGAGGAGGATGGGTCCTGCGAGCAGCTGACTGTCAAGAGTGCACAGACCAGTTGGGAGCACAGAATGTGGTCAAGAGAGCAGGCGGAGAGGCCAGTCGAGAGAGCAGGTGGACAGGCCAAACTTGAGAGCTTGCAAGTGTGACTTTGGGCGAGCAGAACATCATTGCAGCAGATCAAAAAGAAAAATGTCTGAATCAAAAAATAAACATAACATAAACATTCAAAGGGTACATTTGAAAGCATCAAATTGTCAACCAACAATAGTCACATCTTTGTCAAATTTTCACTCTTATTTTCTCAAGTCTTGGCACCTTTGGGTTTGAGTACATTTTTTTTCTCAGTTGGATTTAGGCTGGTGGGGGCGGGATTAAAGGTGGGCAAAAAAAAATCTGTTGTTCAGCCCCTGAACAAGGCAGTTAACCCACTGTTCCCCAGGCGCCCGAAGACGTGGATGTCGATTATGGCAGACCCCCCGCACCTCTCTGATTCAGAGGGGTTGGGTTAAATGCAGATGACACATTTCAGTTGTATGCATTCAGTTGTACAACTGACCCCTTTCCCTTTCCTTTAACTGGACTGATGGACAAAACAAGAACAAATGATCAAATGATTTTGTCTTTGCAGCAAAACCTGCAGAGCTGAGATTGTTGTATGTACCATATATACATGTGTATTTAATCCCTGAAATGTATAACCCATTGATGTTCTTGTTGGATCTGATTTTAATAACAATAATTTTGATGGCCATAAAAAGATATGTAGACAGCAGACAGCCTTGTTTTACTCTTCTTGACAGTTCAATATTTTCTAAGAAGTAACCATTATTTACTAATTTACACTTGGGGATGTTATACAGTGGGGAGAACAAGTATTTGAAACACTGCCGATTTTGCAGGTTTTCCTACTTGCAAAGCATGTAGAGGTCTGTAATTTTTTATCATAGGTACACTTCAACTGTGAGAGACGGAATCTAAAAACAAAAATCCAGAAAATCACATTCTATGATTTGTATGTAATTAATTTGCATTTTATTGCATGACATAAGTATTTGATACATCAGAGAAGCAGAACTTAATATTTGGTACAAAAACCTGTGTTTGCAATTACAGAGATCATACTTTTCCTGTAGTTCTTGACCAGGTTTGCACACACTGCAGGAGGGATTTTGGCCCACTCCTCCATACAGACCTTCTCCAGATCCTTCATGTTTCGGGGCTGTCGCTGGGCAATACGGACTTTCAGTTCCTTCCAAAGATTTTCTGTTGGGTTCAGCTCTGGAGACTGGCTAGGCCACTTCAGGACCTTGAGATGCTTCTTACGGAGCCACTCCTTAGTTGCCCTGGCTGTGTGTTTCGGGTCGTTGTCATGCTGGAAGACCCAGCCACGACCCATCTTCAATGCTCTTACTGAGGGAAGGAGGTTGTTGGCCAAGATCTCTGGCTTGAGCAGGGGGACCTTGCGTGCGCTGCAGGATTTTAATCCATGACGGCGTAGTGTGTTACTAATGGTTTTCTTTGAGACTGTGGTCCCAGCTCTCTTCAGGTCATTAACCAGGTCCAACATCACTGCTCTAGAGGAGATCTGCATGGAGGAATGGGCCAAAATTCCAGCAACAGTGTGTGAAAACCTTGTGAAGACTTACAGAAAACGTTTGACTTCTGTCATTGCCAACAAAGGGTATATATATCAAAGTATTGAGATAAACTTTTGTATGTTTTTATACATTTTTGCACATTTGTTAAAAATGAAAAACTGAAATATCACATTAACATAAGTATTCATACCATTTACTCAGTACTTTGCTGAAGCACCTTTGGCAGCGATTACAGCCTCAAGTCTTCTTGGGTATGATGCTACAAGCTTGGCACACCTGTATTTGTGGAGTTTCTCCCCTTCTTCTCCGCAGATGCTCTCAAGCTCTGTCAGGTTGGATGGGGAGAGTCGCTGCACAGCTATTTTCAGGTCTCTCCAGAGATGTTCGATTAGGTTCAATTCCGGGCTCTGGCTGGGCCACTCAAGGACATTCAGAGACTTGTCCCGAAGCCACTCCTGAGTTTTCTTGGCTGTGTGCTTAAGGTAGTTGTCCTGTTGGAAGGTGAACCTTCGCTCCAGTCTGAGGTTCTGAGCACTCTGGAGCAAGTTTTCATCAAGGTTCTCTCTGTACTTTGCTCTGTTCATCTTTCTGTTCATCCTTACTAGTCTCCCAGTCCCTACCGCTGAAAAACATCCCCACAGCATGATGCTTCTACCACTATGCTTCACCGTAGGGATGGTGACAGGTTTACTCCAGACATGACGCTTGACATTCAGGCCAAAGAGTTCAATCTTGGTTTCATCAGACCAGATAATCTTGTTTCTCTTTGTTTGAGAGTCCTTTAAGTGCCTTTGGCACACTCCAAGCGGGCTATCATGTCCCTTTCACTGAGGAGTGGCTTCTGTCTGGCCACTCTATCATAATGGCCTGATTGATGGAGTGCTGCAGAGATGGATGTCCTTCTGGAAGGTTCTCCATCTCCACAGAGAAACTCTGAAGCTCTGTCAGAGTGCCGGTCGGGTTCTGTCAACTGTGGGACCTTATGTGTGACAAGTGTGTGCCTTTCCAAATCATGTCCAATCAATTGAATTTACCACAGGTGGACTCAAATCAAGTTGTAGAAATATCTCAAGGATGATGAATGTAAACAGGATGCACCGAAGCTCAATTTCGAGTCTCATAGCAAATGGTCTGAATATTTATGTAAATAAGTGTTTTTTTTAATACATTTGCAAACATTACTAAAAACCTGTTTTTGTTTTGTCTTTATGGGTTATTGTTTGTAGATTACTAAGGAAAATATAATTAAATTCATTTTAGAATAAGGCTGTAACATAACAAAATGTGGAAAAGGGAAATGCTCTGCACAAGTATGTTTAGTGATATTTAAGCAGTAATACATGACTGTTGTGAGTGTGGTGCCATACCTTTAGATCCCGGGTGCAGCAGAGCTGAAACGCTAAAGATGTTGCGGAAGATGTCAGTGGAGGCGATCTTGACCACGCTCTGGTTGTTCTCCAGACAGCGGTAATGCTGGAATGTATCCCAGGCACTGTTGGTGGCCACTTCACCTCCCTCAAAACCAGTGAAGATCTCCAGGTTCTTACAGTGGGGCATCAGCACATTCAGCACAATCAGCACAATGCATGATACAGTATTTACAAAAGTCTCAGTTGTGTCTAAGTGTTTAACAGTGTGTGTGTGGGGGAACTAGAACAGCACGACTACTCAAAATTGCAATATTGGCATTTGCAATATCCATATCGCAAGAGGATGCCATATTTTGAAACGCCACTTAGCCATCTATAATGCCCTTTTTTTACTTTTGATTTATTGCTTGAGTTGACGGAGTTCTCTCTCCGTCTCTCCTCCATTGGTCGCTTTCCAATCCCAAATACACCAGGCCCTGTCACTCAAGCAGGCACTTCCTCGTGCTTGAGATTCATTCTGCATGCACTGACCAAACAGCAAGCAGTCAACAAATTTTTCCAAACAAGAACAACGCAGCTTTCCACTTTTCTTCTTAATATAAATCTACGTTTTCTGTACTATACTATTTGTTTGTGTAACTTGCTCTCGAAAGAATGCTAGTTAGTTGATTTTAGCAAGCAGCAAATGTGCCTAAAAGATGTGGGTTAGCCCTTAATACTAATAGCTAGCTAGCTAATCCACAGAGATAGGACAAAACTTGTAACCAAACGTTTGCTCTAATACAGGCCATTAACAGTGGTGGAGTAAATCAGCATTGTTTGTGCAACAGCTTGTTCTTAATCAGAGAGAATATTCTAAAATCTTTGTCTGAATGTACCCATCTATTTAAATCTAATTAGGGTCCCATGGGAAACACTGACCAACACTTTGGCTCCTACTCTGTCACAACCATCCCTCCCTTACTTTTTCATTCCTTGTCACAAAACTGCATTCCAAGTGCCCACTCTATTCCAACTATAAAATCATAATAATCATTCCATTTCTATGATTCCAACAGTTGAACAAAATGTTTTGATCTGTAATCACAAGTAACATCGCAATCACAATATTTGGTACAAAAATCTCAATTAAATTATTTTCCCATATCGTTCAGCCCTTCTGGGAACTAACCAAGTCGATGAGTGTGTATGTGGACTGGACATCACTAAGTGCAGAGTAGAGGGGCAAGCTCAGACGAACAGTGTAGTTCATTCCTGCCTCAATGCTGGTCTTGGGATATCTGAGCAGACGAGAGAGAGACGGATGTCACAAAACACTACACCAAATCACACACAAGAAAAGGGTGTGCAAACAAAATAGGCATAATTACAGGGTGTATACAGTCTCAGTCCCATATACACAAAACGTACATCACATACTACACACACACTTGCACACACTTGCATTACTCACTCTCTCACACACAACAGACATACACAGAGAGAGAAACTAGGTGTGTGTTTACTGTGATCCAGGGTGGAAGAATATCATTTCGTTGTCATCATCAGGCATGGTGTTGGCACAGCGGCTGTTTGTTGAGATCACACTGGGACGCATCACTGTCATCGACACCTCCTCCCACTGGTCCTGTCATATGTGTGCATACTGGTAGCGACGTCAGGTGCAGGAGAGCAGAGATTTGTGAACAGGCGCACACTTTATTTAGGCAAAAGTGCAAAACTCGCAAAACAGTCACAAGAATAAACATCTTTGTGAAAAATAACACGGAAAAAACAATCCAGTCTGGCGCATCAACAATACACACATAACACAAACAATCTTACACAAAGACATGATGGGGAACAGAGGAATAAATACATGTAGATCGATTGGGGAATGAAAACCAGGTGTGCAGGGAACAAGACAAAACAAATGGATACATGAAATATGGCGATGTCTGGAAAGCCGGTGATGTCGACCGCCGAAAGTCGCCCGAACAAGGAGAGGAGCCAACTTCGGAGGAAGTTGTGACAGGTCCGGTAACTACGCCAACACAACAGGTTCATAGACATTGGAGTTTGATACCCCTGGTCAGGACTTCCCTGTGAAAGGTGGAGGGAAACATATTTGCTGATTTGTGTAAGGCACAAGATGAGTTAGGGGACACCCATGACCCCAAAATCCTTGGAAGAAAGTTATGTCAAGGTCAAAGGTGACTCACAGGTCCAAACTCGGCATCCTCTGCCTCATAGGTGTAGTGATCCAGGGCAATGAACTAGACTAGACCTTGTCAGACATGTTTTTTACACACACCCTGATCTGTCTCCTGGGAAAACAACTGCAGTGAGAGACAGTAAAAATATGATGTCAGGAAATGTCATAGACAGAGTTCATTTGGAGTTGACACGTTTTAACATGTTAGTGTTGCATTCAAGGTAACAGTCCATTTAAAGACTGCAGCTGTATCAAAAGAGGCAACTATGGATAATAATTTAGCCAAATAAGTGATAACATACTATGCCAGATTGAGGCGAGCTGTACGAATCCATGTCACTCGTCAGTCAGTATGGTTCAGTATTTAACAGCTTGCTGTCATTTAATACCCAACCCTCGTCGTAGAGAGCTATCCTCCTGTAGGTTTTCACTTCATCCCTTACCTAACCTACACATTCAGTATTGGTCCATCCTCTGTATAGAACCATATTTCTAACCAAATAAACAACGGTTGGACAAAGTCAATAACATGGCATCCTCTCTGCTTGATAAATGTCATAATAACTATGCCTCCATACAGCATCAAAGCAATTAGAGGAACTCTCAATACCACTAATGACTAAGTTACGGGGTGATTGATAGAAATCATGGTTACCTGCAGAAAGTTCCCAGAGTGATGTGCGTAGAGAGCCAGGGTACATGGAACAGAGTGGACTCCTGTACCTCCTATTTCTGTGAGACAAGCAGAGAACAACTTCCCCACCACATACTACAAGTGGGCCTGCATGGAGAGAGAGATGGAGAGAGAGAAGATGGTTGGAGGTCATTCTCATACATTGTAACTGCAACAAAAATGCCTGAGTAAAAGTAATCAAATGTGTATTTCAAATAGACTGTATCTCAAAGTATGCAATTAGACCTTTACAATGTTGGCTGTTTAGTTCGGAGTTTGATCTCTCACGGCTCCCTCTCACCCCTTCTCAATCAAGGGCCTCTTCCCCAGTGAGGGTCTTCCCTGTCTGTTCTCCCCCTGCCTCTCCCTCCTCCACCACTCCCTCCCAGTCATGCTAGTCTTCCAATACCTCCTTCTCTACTAACCCCTTGTTGACTTAGCCAGGTAGCTACAATAATCTTGGTTAAACCAAAGATACTGGGAACTTTTATATGTGGGTAAACATTAGATAGATAACTAGCTAACTAGCTAGCTGCTACAGTAGCTTACTTAACCTACATAGCTTGCCTAATCAATAACCTGCTTTTGATTAGGCAAGATAGGTTAGTTGATTAGTTGGTTGATTAGGTTCTTTACTGAAAAACTATTGAGCTTACCTTTTTATCATTGGTCATCATCCCTACTTCACCACCATCACCTTGCATTTCACAGTCAAAATCCTGTAGATAACACAGCCACAAAGTCAATATTGTCTGCATCATAAAATTTGGTTTAACAAAAATGTGCTTGTTGGTCTTAATTTAATGTTAGGGAAAGGCATACGGTTAGCAGTGTGGTTAAGGTTAGGGTTAGGTTTAAAACCAGAGTTTAAGGTTTAAGGTTAGCAGTGTGGTTAAGGTTAGGGTTAGGTTTAAAACCAGAGTTTAAGGTTTAAGGTTAGCAGTGTGGTTAAGGTTAGGGTTAGGTTTAAAACCAGAGTTTAAGGTTTAAGGTTAGCAGTGTGGTTAAGGTTAGGGTTAGGTTTAAAACCAGAGTTTAAGGTTTAAGGTTAGCAGTGTGGTTAAGGTTAGGATTAGGTTTAAAACCGGAGTTTAAGGTTTAAGGTTAGCAGTGTGGTTAAGGTTAGGGTTAGGTTTAAAACCAGAGTTTAAGGTTTAAGGTTAGCAGTGTGGTTAAGGTTAGGGTTAGGTTTAAAACCAGAGTTTAAGGTTTAAGGTTAGCAGTGTGGTTAAGGTTAGGGTTAGGTTTAAAACCAGAGTTTAAGGTTTAAGGTTAGCAGTGTGGTTAAGGTTAGGGTTAGGTTTAAAACCAGAGTTTAAGGTTTAAGGTTAGCAGTGTGGTTAAGGTTAGGGTTAGGTTTAAAACCAGAGTTTAAGGTTTAAGGTTAGCAGTGTGGTTAAGGTTAGGATTAGGTTTAAAACCGGAGTTTAAGGTTTAAGGTTAGCAGTGTGGTTAAGGTTAGGGTTAGGTTTAAAACCAGAGTTTAAGGTTTAAGGTTAGCAGTGTGGTTAAGGTTAGGGTTAGGTTTAAAACCAGAGTTTAAGGTTTAAGGTTAGCAGTGTGGTTAAGGTTAGGGTTAGGTTTAAAACCAGAGTTTAAGGTTTAAGGTTAGCAGTGTGGTTAAGGTTAGGGTTAGGTTTAAAACCAGAGTTTAAGAAGATAAATAGTTTAAATAGGTGGGGTTAAGCCATAATAATTCTGACTTTGTGCAAAATAAAAAAAAATCTTTGCTTTTGAATTAATATTTTGCTTGCCGCAATGATATTCTGCTTTCTCAAAGTCACAATGCAACTCTAGTTTAATCTGCATGCCCCTACTGCCTGTGTGCTTGCAGGACCCATCCTCTGCTCGCTCGACAACATTCTGCGCTCCCGACTGGTCTGTGCACTCGTGGTACTCATCCTCTGCTTGCGGGAACCATCCTCTGCGCTCTTGACTCAGTGTGTGCTTTCTCAATGATGTTTCATCTTGCTCGACAGCGCCATCTCGTACGCTGATTTGATGCCATACACCTTGGTGGTACATGCACTGCCTCACTGTCTCACTGCGTGTGTGTGTGCATGTGTGTGCGTGTGTGTGTGTGTGTGTGTGTGTGTGTGTGTGTGTGTGTGTGTGTGTGTGTGTGTGTGTGTGTGTGTGTGTGTGTGTGTGTGTGTGTGTGTGTGTGTGTGTGTGTATCTGTGTGTGTGTGTGTCTGTGTGTGTGCATGCGTGCGTGCGTATTATGGAAAACTGCAGTCTGTAAAAGAGCTTCTTTGTGTGGGTGGGTCTAGTTTTGCAGGAAACAGTGCATGTGATTTCTCTGGTGAAATGTTCCTGATCAAATCAAATCCAATTTATTTATATAGCCCTTCTTACATCAGCTGATATATCAAAGTGCTGTACAGAAACCGAGCCTAAAACCCCAAACAGCAAGCAATGCAGGTGTAGAAGCACAGTGGCTAGGAAAAACTCCCTAGAAAGGCCAAAACCTCGGAAGAAACCTAGAGAGGAACCAGGATATGAGGTGTGGCCAGTCCTCTTTTGGCTGTGCCAGGTGGAGATTATAACAGAACATGACCAAGATGTCCAAATGTTCATAAATGACCAGCATGGTCAAATAATAATAATCACAGTAGTTGTCGAGGGTGCAACAAGTCAGCACCTCAGGAGTAAATGTCAGTTGGCTTTTCATAGCCGATCATTGAGAGGATCTCTACCGCTCCTGCTGTCTCTAGAGAGTTGAAAACAGCAGTTCTGGGACAGGTTGCACGTCCGTTGAACAGGTCAGGGTTCCATAGCCGCAGGCAGAACAGTTGAAACTGGAGCAGCAGCCCGGCCAGGTGGACTGGGGACAGCAAGGAGTCATCGTGCCAGGTAGCCCTGAGGCATTGAACCTAGGGCTCAGGTCCTCCGAGACAGAGAAAGAAAGAAAGAAAGAAAGAAAGAGAGAGAGAAAAAGAGAGAATTAGAGAGAGCATACTTAAATTCACACAGGACACCGGATAAGACAGGAGAAATACTACAGATATAACAGACTGACCCTAGCCCCCCGACACATAAAATACTTAACACTTTCCCTGAGTCTTCCTACCTTCTCCATCTGACCTCCATACCTTTATGCATCCGGGGCATAAAGGGGGCGGCAGGGTAGCCTAGTGGTTAGAGCGTTGGACTCGTAACCGGAAGGTTGCAAGTTCAAACCCCCGAGCTGACAAGGTCGTCGTTCTGCCCCTGAACAGGCAGTTAACCCACTGTTCGTTCCTAGGCCATCATTGAAAATAAGAATTTGTTCTTAACTGACTTGCCTAGTTAAATAAAGGTATTTTTTTTTAATAATAATACATTTTTAAAAAATCCCCAAAGGAGGAAAGGGACAATTATCCTCTCACAAGATTGCAGAACTTCAAACTAACACGTGACAAGGGGATGGGATGTTGGAAAAAATAGAGCTTTGGGAGAGGTTTCCATTCAGGGTTTGTGTGTTCACTTTGACATGCCTTGCTTGTTAGTTCAATAGAACTGCTGGAGGTTTTGAAACTCCTACTTGTGCTTTTACTGAAGCAGAGTCCTGTGGCAACAGAATCTTGTCTCAAATCAAATAAAATCAAATTGTTTTAGTCACATGCGCCGAATACAACACAGTGAAATTACAGTGAAATGCTTACTTACGAGCCCCTAACCAACAGTGCCGTTTCAAAAAATACGGACAAGAATAAGAGATAAAAGTAACAAGTAATTAAAGAGCAGCAGTAAAAAATGTGCTAGTTGAGGTAGTATGTACATGTAGGTAGAGTTAATTAAAGTGACTATGCATATATTACAACAGAGAGTGGCAGTGGGGTGGAGGGGCCCCAAATAGTCTGGATATTAATTTGACTAGATGTTCAGGAGTCTTATGGCTTGGGGTAGAAACTGTTTAGAAGCCTCTTGGACCTAGACTTGGCGCTCCGATACCACTTTCCGTGTGGTAACAGTGAGAACAGTCTATGAATAGGGTGGCTGGAGTCTTTGACAATTTTTAGGGCCTTCCTCTGACACCGCCTGGTATAGAAGTCCTGAATGGCAGGAAGCTTGGCCCCAGTGACGTACTGGGCCATTCGCATTACCCTCAGTAGTGCCTTGCCGTCAGAGGTCGAGCAGTTTCCATACCAGGCAGTGTTGGTGCGATGGTGCAGCATCTCATCTAAGTGATACTTATTGCATTGTAGGCTGACTTGCACAATGTTTTCGTTTGCTTGTCATGACAGGAGCTGTCCTTTTTTCTGGTGCTGAAAAGCATTCACTGGTGCCTTGGAGAGTGCCATTCAACTTTCAGTCATTCGTCTCAGAACACTATATAAACTTTCATTAAAATTGTGTTTGATATCATCATGTTATATTAGTCGCTTTACTTATGTAGTAAATAAATGTTAGTTGTTGTTATTTCACTCATTTTTTCTTCATGTGGTTTTGTTTGTCTCTCCACCTAAAAGGAACAAAGGGATCTCATTTATTAAATATCATGTAGCCATTGCGCTGGCGCAGACAGAGTGAGCCTAGTCAAATGCGACTTGGACAGGGCCCTCCGCAGGCAACGATAGCCTTCATAACATTACATACACAGAACAGAAAGATGCCAGGCTGATTCCGTAATCATGTTTAAACTGCAGGCGACGACTCATGTGAAACAATACAATAAGCCAAGTCATCTTCCCTGGTTTAACATTCGCTTTTCCCTTGTGCGGTGTACCCCCATGAGAGGTAGAGAAACATATAAAATAGTTTATCTTCCCTATGAGTTTTATCTACAGAAGTGTTTATATTTTTATATTGTCCCTCAATCGTTCTCATAATCAATGCAATACTCCTTCTGTCGTTGACGAGTCGTACAATTTCTTGATCAATATAGCATTTCAGAACGTCCTCTCTTATCTCTCTTCATGCATGATCGATATCCCTAAAAAAAATACTCAGGCTTTCACGTGAGGGTAAGAAACTTGCATTGCGCCTCTGCCGTGGTTCTTTGAATCCAGATGTTAGATTTTCGTCCTGTTATTATTCCTTCTTCATTGGCAATTCTTCACAGCGTCCAAAATCTAAATAATGCTGATAAAATAATTGGTGGTCCGTGTAGGTTCTCCTCTCGAACATTGGGGCGTCATCCGCTCGGGTGTCTACTCGAGCCGAGTCCACCTGTAAAACACCTCCGGAGCGTGAAAACGACTCTGCCACGGTCACATGGTGGGGAGGCAGGCTCGAGTGCGACGATTGGAAATCTGGAGATACGTTCATCTGTGATTGGGGCCCGGAGGGAGGAGTCTGCTGAAAAGGAGCGTGCGGGAGCATTGCGCGTCCGAGCCTTTGTGTTTCAGCTCTAATATCTCACATATCAATAATTCAACGCGCAAGAAGAAGACCCCGCGCTATGTATTCATCTGCGCTTCAACTCGACAAGGGCCTCGTACCGCTCTCGACTGGTTATTCGATTACGGAGTGACAAGAAGGCGCGGGGAGGCTTGAGCCGAGAGGGGGGAAAAAAGTTAACAGTGGGAACGACTGGGTAAAGGGGGACTCTTCATAAAAAAATAAAAAATAAACGGGTAAACCAAACCTGTCTTTGACCTTTTCCAATACTTAGAGAAACCCACAAGAGGTTTAATTCAAGAAGCGAAAAGGATTTGGTCATTTTAATTGGCTGAATTTTGCGGAAGAGAAGAAGTACTATATTATCTATCGGAGAAATCAGAAAACTATCCCTTTCTTTGTGCGGGATACAGCAACGAAGTGCATAGGGAAATTGCCGTAATGTTGACGCTCCTACTGGGTGCAGTGTGGCTAGTGACTCTAGTGAACGCTCAAAACGAGACGGAACCCATCGTACTCGAGGGGAAATGTCTGGTTGTTTGCGATTCCAACCCAACTTCGGATCCCACCGGGACCGCGCTCGGGATATCGGTGCGCTCCGGGAGCGCCAAAGTGGCTTTTTCCGCGGTGAGAAACACAAACCACGAGCCCTCGGAGATGAGTAACCGGACTATGGTCATCTACTTTGACCAGGTAACTTTCACTGAACTGTCTGTCTGCTATATCATACTGTATGGCTACCTTGGTAGAGCGAGTGTCTGGAGGGGGATTGGATGACTGTTGTAAATCTATAAAAAAAAAAGCTCACTGGCTATTCTATTCGTGAGGTGGAGAATGGAGGCTCGCTGTTTTAGAGATATATATATATATATATATATATATATATATATATATATATATATATATATATATATATATATATATTAGATGTATAGATAAAGACAGTTGAAAGTAGTCAGCCTTTGAATATTTAAGTTCCTTTTGATGATATGAAATGAAGTCTGACATCTCTCCAAATAATGTAATACCATGTCATGAGGGTGAAGTATTAATCCATGCTACTCCATATCTCAAAAGGTTAATCGCCGCCAAATGGCTATTCAATTAAATTAAATGTTTCTGCTTGGGTGGATTTGGATCTCACAAAATGAGTCATTTGAGCCTCAAAACTTTATCGATGGATTAATTCCAAAATTGATTAACTTGGTTTCTGTAATTGTTTTAATTTGAAACTAACAAAGTTATAGTCAAATGCCATCTGAGCTACAATATATCAGGTTGCATTGCGTGATTTCCTTTTCATTTTGTAATTGAAAGACATTATAAAGCATTTATACTATGACAACGATGAGTGTCTTTGATGTTAGTGTGTCTTTTCCCTTTTTACATTATTTCTCTCTTCCCCAGATACTTGTAAACGTTGGTAAGAATTTCGACGAGGAAAGGAGCAATTTCATCGCCCCGCGCAAAGGGATTTACAGTTTTAATTTCCACGTGGTGAAAGTGTATAATCGCCAAACGATCCAGGTCAGTCCACTGTAAGCCTACAAATAATGAATACTTTATTTAATATGTGCGTGCGCGTGTGTGTGCGTCACGCACGCACACCCGCTGGTAGACCTCATAAAAGTTGAATACACTAGCACATTCAAAAACGATTCCCCTATAAATATTTTGTAGATTTGTGAGATGTCATTCCCCAGAGAAAATGGTAGTTTGCAGATGAAAGTCAGCCACTGCATCATAATTAATCGATAAACGTATGGAGCCATTTTGGCGCAGGAACAGATAGTTAGCCAGTACAGTAGCTGCGGGTGCGGTTTCTGGACCTTGGACAGCGGCAGCGTAGAACTCCCTCTGTCCTGCTGCGTGACTTGGCGTCTGCATTTGACAACAAGTGAAAAGTCTAAACAGGTCCAAATAGACCAAACCCAAACAGCTTCACATACACATATACATATTTTGCCGCGCAAATCCGTCGAGCAGCGACTCACAACTCATGTTCCCCATGCAAGAACTACAAATGGAGAAGCCTAATCCTTTGGTGCGCTAAATAAGCGAATACACTTGATCAGATGTAACCCTCTTTAAATAACATTTAACACAGACAACGTGGCTTTTAAAACCAGCCCCTCTTAATTAGATTGCATATTTCACTAATTAAACCCTGGTCTAATTATGCAGTGAAATCCACAGGGCTACAGTATTACATTCTCATATTCCTCTCATATTGGAAGCTAAATTAATTAATTGAACACAAACCAGGCAAGCAAAAAGAAAAGGAAAAGCCCTGTAAAACCATATTCATCCATTATGTCATCGAGTCCAACTCACCATAAACAGAGGTACACATTACAGACACCTGACTCATGCAACTAACTACAGTACACTAAAACATTTGTCACTGTTAATTATTTTGTCACAAAAGATAACAAATGTAGCATCCTCCATATATCTGGAAATCAAATAACAAAAAAGGAGACGATTCACAGCTCAGTTCACTAGTCCAACAGCCACAACTGCTGTGTTAAAAACTCACACTGTTTGATTGCCTTAGAACCGTTTGTCATGTGGATACAGAGGGAGGGAAGAAGAGAGGGAGGGAAGAAGAGAGGGAGGGAAGAAGAGAGAGAGAGAGAGAGAGAGAGAGAGAAACATATATTTACATTGGTTGAGATAGAGATTGAAAATGTTCCAGTTTCTTTCTAGAAGGATGTGGACACAGGAGTGTCTTACAACTCCAGTGTTTTGCTATTGAAGGGGGAATACAGGCATTACCATCTTGAAACATCCATAAATATCTCACCTCCTCATAAGCATACACCATGGTCATTGAGTGTTACATATGAGCCCCAACTACAAAGTACTAAACTCTGAAAAAATCTATTACCCAACTAATCAATAACAGTAGTTTAGTATGAGTCCCTATACTAGTGATGGAATTTCAGGATTTGGGGCACTGGCCAGAGGGGCATGTAGACCATAGTTTTTACTAGCCTTGGTCCAAAATCTGTGCTAGTTGGGCACATTTTCTACTAGCCCAGTCTGAAAGGTACTTGGCTCGTGCTTGCAGACTTTAGCGGGCTAGCTTCATTTCATTTATGTAAGAGTAGGCAAACAGCCATTCAAACTGAGAGTGAGATATGAAGGCTACAGAACCTCACACTATACGGGATGGGGGCTCTTGAGACCATCCTCCACATGCATTAAAGGGAAATTTCACAATTCTTCAACTTCATATTAATAATCTCCAGCATGACCCCAACATCAACATCTGTGAAAATGGCACGTTTCTATGTTTTGTAGTAAAAAAAAGGCAGAAGAAGATAAGTGTTTCCATGACATCATCAACCAATTAGTAGACAGTTAGTAGGCAATTGGTAGGCAATGCCTACTCACAATTGGTCAAACTCACACGATGCACACCGATGATGTCATTGGAAACACTTATCTTCCTCAATCTTTTTTACTACAAAACATAGAAACGTGCCATTTTCACAGATGTTGATGTTGGGGTGATGCTGGAGATTATTAATATGAAGTAGAAGTCTCCCTTTAAAAGAGAAGCTGGTTGTGAAGATTGCATAAGGTATTGAAATCATGTGAGCACTTGAGTATTTATTATGAGCCACCATAACCGCTGTAAAAAAGATGTGCATTTCTTTAGCACTTTTCTCCAATAGTCTCCCTTATGCAACTTTGATCAAGTTAAAAAAAAAACTTTTTGAAGTGCACCATACTTTTAAAGATGACTTCTCTCAAAAAAATGACATTTCTAAATATATCCTTGCTGTCCACTGGCCAGTCATTGTGTTTCCCTTCACCGAGTAGAGAGAAAGTGGTCTGTTGTCACGTCACTGCTGTCATCTGTCTGTTTGGACAGGAAATTATGTGTCATGAGAGGACAATGTCTTCTTTTTCATTACAGCTAAGTGCTGCATTAAACTGTGGGCGGAAACACACTCACCAAATATATATCTAAACCTTCTCTCTCTGGGCTTAATTGGGTGCTTACGCGTTAATGAATTCAGCAGCTCAATGGAATGCTGACACCATGCACCAGCCATTATGCCATTTACACATTACACTGTAATTTGCAGTGGCTGGCGTGATTGAGTGGTGGTGTTTTTGGGGAAGGGGTGGTGATTATCAGACTCACAGAGAACACTGAACAGGGCTCAGTCAGGCTGTGAGTTGGTACACGTGGTCTGTGTTCCTCACCCTCTCACCCTTCTTCCTAGCTTCCCCCTCATTACTCTGCTGAGAACAGGACCATCCTGCCACTGTTCTGTCACTAGTTTATTAGTTCCATACATCACTGCCACAGAAGAGGGATTTCCCCCAGTTTGACCATCCAGCTGATCGAGGTTCCCTCTCCCCTTCTCAGTGTGGGTGGGATGGTGCTGGGTGGGAGCTGAATGAGTCTCCCCTGGGCCCTGGCTGGGTGGGAGTGATGTATGTAGAGGCTTGGGCTTCCTCCAGTCCACCTCCCTGCTCACTGTGGACTCATTTAGCACACTGAACAGAGGCTGCTCTGTCCTGCCTCTCTTAGATGACATCTCTCTTGCTCTATCTCGCTCTAAAACCTAGCACGTCTTAATCTTTCAGGCCTAAGATGAGTGTTTGGATCTCTTTTATGCACTCTTATTCATGATTTAGATGGTGTCTATTTGAATGTTAGGGGCATGTATCAGACAATGGGTGTTTTTACTCTTCTCTCTTAAACTCGGCACAAGGAGGGTGAACCGTGCATGAGTCTGAATGAGTGAAATTATGTAATGTTCATGTCTGTGTCCTCTGTGTTCTAGTATTGTGTGTGTGTGTGTGTGTGTGTGTGTGTGTGTGTGTGCGTGCGTGCGTGCGTGCGTGTGTGTGTGTGTGTGGAGCTGTGGGTGTATTTAACCATCTGTAACTGTAGTATATGTCCTCTCCTGTAGGTAAGCCTGATGCATAATGGATGGCCTGTGATCTCGGCCTTCGCTGGGGACCAGGATGTGACTCGCGAGGCTGCCAGTAACGGAGTGCTGATCCAAATGGAGAAGGGGGACCGAGCCTACCTCAAACTAGAGAGAGGAAACCTCATGGGGGGCTGGAAGTACTCCACATTCTCTGGGTTCCTGGTCTTCCCCATGTAGAAGAGAGGAGACTGGAGGGACTAATTCTTCTGAGCTCGGCTGCTTGGGAGACTGGAGACAGAGAGAGAGAGATGATGAAAGATATAGAAAGAGGGAGAAGAGGAGAGAAAAATATATGGGAGAGGAAGTTAAAGAGATGAGTAGGGTATAATTAGTCGGGCAGGCTCTCCAACACACTCACTCACTCCGCTGCCTGACTACAGCTCTGGACAGCCAAAACTTTTTTATCCTCAGAAATACTATCATTTAAAAACATTAAAGAGAGTAAAACCTAGAGGCCAAGTCCACCCCTTCCCCCGCTTCATCTCTTTCTGCATCTGCTTTGAGGAATGTGTCTATATTACCTACAGTGTCAGAGAGCTGCAATCGCCCATATTTCCACATTCTGTATGGCCATCCATCCCCATCCATTTTCTGTGACTCCATTTTTATTTGTTTTATGTCTGTGTACAATACATTTTCTACATTCCATCCACTTGTGTCATTTCAAGTCCAGACAGATACAGTACTGTACCATCAAGTCCTCCTCACTCCCCACCCCATTTCTTTATGTTTATTGATACCCTGTTCAATACTCCTTCTCTCCTTTACTCCTCTACTGTTCTTTTATCCTCCCCTCTGCTGCTCTTCTTCCTTCTCTCCTTTACTCCTCTACTGTTCTTTTATCCTCCCCTCTGCTGCTCTTCTTCCTTCTCTCCTTTACTCCTCTACTGTTCTTTTATCCTCCCCTCTGCTGCTCTTCTTCCTTCTCTCCTTTACTCCTCTCCTGTTCTTTTATCCTCCCCTCTGCTGCTCTTCTTCCTTCTCTCCTTTACTCCTCTCCTGTTCTTTTATCCTCCCCTCTGCTGCTCTTCTTCCTTCTCTCCTTTACTCCTCTCCTGTTCTTTTATCCTCCCCTCTGCTGCTCTTCTTCCTTCTCTCCTTTACTCCTCTCCTGTTCTTTTATCCTCCCCTCTGCTGCTCTTCTTTCTTCTCTCCTTTACTCCTCTACTGTTCTTTTATCCTCCCCTCTGCTGCTCTTCTTCCTTCTCTCCTTTACTCCTCTACTGTTCTTTTATCCTCCCCTCTGCTGCTCTTCTTCCTTCTCTCCTTTACTCCTCTCCTGTTCTTTTATCCTCCCCTCTGCTGCTCTTCTTCCTTCTCTCCTTTACTCCTCTCCTGTTCTTTTATCCTCCCCTCTGCTGCTCTTCTTCCTTCTCTCCTTTACTCCTCTCCTGTTCTTTTATCCTCCCCTCTGCTGCTCTTCTTCCTTCTCTCCTGTTCTTTTATCCTCCCCTCTGCTGCTCTTCTTTCTTCTCTCCTCTCCTGTTCTTTTATCCTCCCCTCTGCTGCTCTTCTTTCTTCTCTCCTTTACTCCTCTCCTGTTCTTTTATCCTCACCTCTGCTGCTCTTCTTCCTTCTCTCCTTTACTCCTCTACTGTTCTTTTATCCTCCCCTCTGCTGCTCTTCTTTCTTCTCTCCTTTACTCCTCTACTGTTCTTTTATCCTCCCCTCTGCTGCTCTTCTTCCTTCTCTCCTTTACTCCTCTACTGTTCTTTTATCCTCCCCTCTGCTGCTCTTCTTTCTTCTCTCCTTTACTCCTCTACTGTTCTTTTATCCTCCCCTCTGCTGCTCTTCTTTCTTCTCTCCTTTACTCCTCTCCTGTTCTTTTATCCTCCCCTCTGCTGCTCTTCTTTCTTCTCTCCTTTACTCCTCTCCTGTTCTTTTATCCTCACCTCTGCTGCTCTTCTTTCTTCTCTCCTTTACTCCTCTCCTGTTCTTTTATCCTCCCCTCTGCTGCTCTTCTTTCTTCTCTCCTTTACTCCTCTCCTGTTCTTTTATCCTCACCTCTGCTGCTCTTCTTTCTTCTCTCCTTTACTCCTCTCCTGTTCTTTTATCCTCCCCTCTGCTGCTCTTCTTTCTAGCCTTCTCCACCCAATAAGGATTGGTTTGTCATGATTGCTTTGTCATGATTGGATGATTGCTGAAACTCTAAAGACTCTTGCTGTATACTGGACATATATAAAATCTGAAAGTTTCTATATGATATAATATGTGATTAACAGAATCTGGTTGAATATCTGTGTTTCCGTATTTTAATGTTAAAACTTAGTGATTGTGTGTGGATTATGAGGCTGCCCTTAACTACTGATGCTTCTTGTTCTTGTTTCGGTCGAAATGTGGCTAAACTGAAACTATACCAGAAAAACTATAAAGGAATTTTATTCTGATTATTAACTGTAAAATACATGTGGATATTTAGAAGAGACAAATCCTCCCTTTTATTTACCAATCAATCAATTTATCTATTGTTTTTTATTTGCATTTATCCAATAAAATATACGTGGTACTTTTATTTTTCTTAAACCTAATCCGAAACTCTCGATTAATTTGCTGAAACCTAGTTGGCATAACATATATGACCGTCTCTCTATCCATCTTCCAATGAATTCCAAAAATTTGGCTGGAGTAAGTGATGATCAAGATGTAATGTGTGTGCGTTTGTGTGCGTGCTCTTGAGAACCAAAGAACCACGTTGATGTTCTTTATGTGTGTATGGCGGTGTGTGTTGTTCCCAGTGACGTGCTGCCTGCCTGGCCCAAGATCCGTTGTAGAGAGAGAGATTCAGTCTGATGATTGGGGGCTTCCACCACTCTTCTCTTACTGCTGCTCACTCTCAAGACTTTAATGAGCTCCTGGGGGGAAATTAGTGCTGGTATAATAAGCTCTACTGCTTATTCAAAGATCATGTTGTGTTCATTTCTCCCATTTTCTCTTTTGCTCTCTTCATTCCCCTTTTCTCACACTTTCTACTTCCTAATGATAAACATTTAAAGAGAAGGGAATGGAATCTTGTCCATGTGGTTTGTTTTATGTCTTAATGATTACATAATCTTGTTTATCTAGGTATTTATGGGTAACCTTTTGGTGTGAGCTTTAAAAAAAATCTTTAGCACCTATTAGTTTATGAATTTAGCTTGTGCGTACAGGGCTTTTGTTGCTGGGCGGTCAAGCCAAGGTCTACTTCCTCTAACATAATTTGATTGAGGGAGATGGACTGAAATGTAATTGTCTACAGCATGTCACAGCCTAGCAAGCAGGGTGGTGGGGAGACAGCCAGGCTGGCACCCACCCTACCTCACCCTCTGCCCTCCCTCATCCTTTATCTCAATGTCAGGGAAACAGCTGACAGGGAAAATGAGGCCCATGTATGGAAATGTACCCAGATTTCCTGCTGGCCTCCACACTTTTCACGTAGTAATCTCATATCACAAGACAGGGGCAATGGAAGAAGAGATTTCGCCCTGCTTCATACACCCTACTCACCACATGACACTTACCCCCTCTCACCATTAGCCAGTTCACCCTTTTGCTTTCATATGTTTCACACGTGTATGTATGTATAGGCCTACCGTATGTGCTGTGCATTGTAAAAAATATAGATATTTCATGGTGCAAAGTGGGTGAGGAAAGATTGTCATCAGAGATCTAGAATAGAGTGATCCATGGAGCGAGCTGAGAGGAGGGGAGGGGTGCATAACCTTTGGCTGTTTGGAAAGTTGATATTATTCTGACATGACTGACTGAATGTGCCATATGCACTGATTTTACTAGGCTGGTGGAGCGAGATGAACTGAGCGATGAGAGATAGGGTTAGAAAACTAGCTTCATTCGTTTACACGTAACTTATTCATTGCTTCATGTATAAATATTTCAGTGGATGTTCTGATTCTGTAACATATAGTTTCAGTGTTGGCAGTGAAGCGTCAAAGAGGGCAGAAAAAGAGTGGAGAGTGGCAACCAGAGTGGCAGCCGTATCTAGTGGTAGTAGTCTGGGAAGTGTGGTGGTAGTAGTCTGGGCAGTGTGGTGGTAGTAGTCTGGGCAGTGTGGTGGTAGTAGTCTGGGAAGTGTGGTGGTAGTAGTCTGGGCAGTGTGGTGGTAGTAGTCTGGGCAGTGTGGTGGTAGTAGTCTGGGAAGTGTGGTGGTAGTATTCTGGGCAGTGTGGTGGTAGAAGTCTAGGCAGTGTGGTGGTAGTAGTCTGGGCAGTGTGGTGGTAGTAGTCTGGGAAGTGTGGTGGTAGTAGTCTGGGCAGTGTGGTGGTAGTAGTCTGGGCAGTGTGGTGGTAGTAGTCTGGGCAGTGTGGTGGTAGTAGTCTGGGCAGTGTGGTGGTAGTAGTCTGGGAAGTGTGGTGGTAGTAGTCTGGGCAGTGTGGTGGTAGTAGTCTGGGCAGTGTGGTGGTAGTAGTCTGGGCAGTGTGGTGGTAGTAGTCTGGGCTGTGTGGTGGTAGTAGTCTGGGCAGTGTGGTGGTAGTAGTCTGGGAAGTGTGGTGGTAGTAGTCTGGGCAGTGTGGTGGTAGTAGTCTGGGCAGTGTGGTGGTAGTAGTCTGGGCAGTGTGGTGGTAGTAGTCTGGGCAGTGTGGTGGTAGTAGTCTGGGGAGGGAGGGAGGGAGATGCTCCTTTTCTGTTCGACCTACCATGGAACAATTTGGGGCTCACAGGGATAAAGTGATATGACATTTTTGTGTGGCAGAGACATTTGTGTGGTGTAAACTACATTTGTAGAGGTTAAGGAGATGCTTGTGATGGAGCTGTTGGTAAGGCCTGTAGTGGAGGTTAGGTCTACCAGAACTAGGGAAAGATCCTGTCCAGGTGCTGAATTACATTTGAAATGTTGTATATTATGTGTATTTACTCCTCCCACTCACTCACTCTATGTGTGTGTGTGTGTGTGTGTGTGTGTGTGTGTGTGTGTGTGTGTGTGTGTGTGTGTGTGTGTGTGTGTGTGTGTGTGTGTGTGTGTGTGTGTGTGTGTGTGTGTGTGTGTGTGTGTGTGTGTGTGTGTGTGTGTGTGTGTGTGTGGGTCAGTGATAGAGTAGCCAAGGTGCTGTCTGAGGATATGGGCTAATGATTATTTATCGTTTCGCATACACCAGCAGATGGGCACATTCCCGGTCCATTGACTGGAGTGATTCATCTTTTCTGCTCTTGCAAAGTTTGAACGCGGCCCTAGAACAACGACGTCGGGGAAGAGCAGAGCCTTAAAGTAACAGGGATAGAACAGCCATACCGTAGCTCTCCTGTCCGTAGCTCTCGTCATTTGGAGAGCTACCGTATGGCCGTTCAGCTAATGATCAATAGATGGGATAGGCCTACATACACGTCTACACACACGCAAATGCACTATTGTACACACCATACACACGCACACACATACACACTCACTACCTAATTTTACTACTACCTCAATTTGAGCTTTTATTTTTCGATGACAGCACTTCTTATGCAATATTATAACAAGCCATATAGATTTACAAATATGTTTAAAGAACACTTACATATATATGTGCGTTATTAGCCTACTTTGCCTATAATGCAAAACACTATATTCCAATACGGGCATTGAAAGGTGGATCATATTCAAAGATATTGATGGTTTGAGTCCAAGGAAAATCCGGCATGGGAAGGTATCCACATAGACGTGACCTCCAGAACACTCTGATCAGGCTTCAGACAGTGTAGACTACAGTAGGTTATTTCAAACTCCACTCATAATTGCTGAGCCATGAATCGACACCCGACATGCCATGTCATATTGTGGCTAATTGGCAAAAACACACTGTTGCTGTACACGCAAATAAAAACACTGTTAAAGGAGAGGAAATACAATTACTGGAGAAACATGTCAGGCTCATTTTAGTGTAGTCTACATAAGTGGCTCCGTGCATTGAATATGAATTGCATTGAGTAATTGTAAATACTGGTATAGAAAGCTGTTTTCTCTAGAGAGCTGCACTTTGGTCCCAGCTCCCTGAAGGATTAGGCTCAAAGAAATGTTGCTCTAGAGTATGTTGAGTTAATAGCAGAGACACTGAAATCCCATTTGAAGTAATAGTTGTATAAAATATGGCCACTTGCAAAGTTATACATAGGCCGAGCTATTATATTGCTGTCATAGTAGGCAATACAGACCAGGGCTATGTGAGTTATGGTTTGAATCTTGATTCATAATGTGAAACTAATAAATTATCACATGAAAGGTTTGCAGCTCATCCAATTAATTTGATAAATACATTTTGTGGAATATAATCGAGAGGCAGTGGACTAACAAATAGTCTACTTAAAATGAATAGCCTAATATGATACTCTACAGGCCTACTAACAACTACATGAATCTATTCATTTTGCAGGTCCAAAATCCACAACTGATCGATTCAATTGATTAGAGGGAATACGACAAGCAGTTGTTTAGAGGGCATATCAGTCTTCCCCAAAAATCCTTCCCCCAAATTGCTCAGTGAGCACATCAATAGAGTTTCCCTCTCCTCTCACAATCCTAGCACGCTGATGGGAGGCGCAGTCACTCTCCCGGTCCATCATAGCCAATTTTACACTAAATTAGTCTCCAAGCAAACTCAATAAAGACAGACTAGAGTTGGCAACCCGTGTGAGTGTAAACATGATTGTTACTAGGAAGTGGCTTCAAATTTGGGGACAGTGACAAGCAATTATAGGCCAAGTTATCAGTGTAATTCTTCAAATGCTGTGGTTAAAAGATAGACGGAGAGCGAGTGCAGTCATTAAAAGGGAAAGTGGCGAGACACCACAGATTGAATCTTAATTACCGTATGCGGGACCATATTAAGGATGTTTACTTTTACTGTGATGCTCGGGCGAGATGGGAGTAATTATACCGGTTCTGAAATTAAGTTAACAGCCCGCTGGATTTGATCTGTTTACTGCTGTAGGGATTGTTAGTCGGGATTGTAGGGATTGTGAGCGTATGGTCGTGGTTTTGACACCACTCTCAATTTTCTGAGGTTATTTGAAAACCTAACCGGCAGAGACAATTACGCACGCTTTCGGCACTCAGACGAGATTGTTTTGAACGTGCCCATGATTGTTCCGTTTTCCATATTTACCTTATCAAATCCGTACACTATAGTATGGTGGGGTTCATGTAGATGTATATTTTCTGGCTTTTACACAGGTTCATTGGTAAATACATGCGTATTATCCTACGCATCGATTCGTTGGAACTACGCGTAACAACGAGATGTTAATCGCCTGCCACGTCCCGCATTGGTAAACACTCTTAATTCGCAGAATCAACTAAATTAGATTATCTTCTAAATGTATTCGTTTCACTGTGGCTTTTTAATATACCGTGCTCTATGTGGAGAATAACGGCTGATACATAGAAGACCGGACCGCCAGGTAACACGTTTTGATTTTGTGATAAACCACGCTGTTTCGTGCGTAAAGGGTGCTGTCGGAATTATGGAATCTGCTTCAGGGCGCAGTGCCAAATACAGTTATGACATGATTAACCTATTGTCATCCATGTAGCATTATAGTTGTGTTTAAAAAAAAATCGTAATAGACCCTCTTCTTTGAATGGTGGAGATGGAGTGTCTCGCCCCGGTTCAGGTGGCCTTTAGCCCATTCTCTTGCGCACGTACTTCTGATCAAATTCCAATTGATTGCTTCTTTATTTATATTTTTACTTATTCCAGGCCCCTATCATCACAATCACGACGCCAGTGCTACAGAAAATAATGAAAACTCCGCCGAGGTCAGGTAAAATGATGAAAACATTGGGAGGAAGAGACGCTTGAGGGGATTCCCATCACTTCTCAACTTGGGAGTGTGTCACCTGGGTCTCGAGGCACGTTGTTGCCTTTATTTATAAGAAAGGACACCATTTCGTTTTCACTACTCCTACTGCACCTGTTCATGTCGCTTACCAGCTTTATAACAACAGTTTAGGCCTAAGTGTAGCCTAGTTCATCTATGCTAACTGGAAACCAAACACGATCACAATCGAGGCGATGCATAACAAGCATCATCAAAGGAGGATAAACTTGCTTTCTTGTGAGCCTCGGCACTAAAATAATGTGCCCCAGGCGTGCCTTTCCTCGGGGAAATAAAGCGGCAAACCACGGGGATTATTAACATGATTTACAAAATGATCGAACACAACACTGTAAACTGCTAGAAAACCTGGGGAATCGATGTTTCTGTGGACTGTCTCCTGATAAGTTTCGATGTATTTCCTCTCATTTCTTCCCGAGAAGTATAGGCTGTGGATCCAGCGTAAATATGGTGGTCATTTTGGAATAGATGGTGTTCATTTGTACCCAAAAATCTTATTTTAGTTTAACGATAAACAGTGTAACAGGTGTTACTGATATGTGACAAGCTCACCACAGAACACTCCTTCCTACCGATGAGTCCAGATCAGGAAGAGACTAATTGTGTTCCTTTTCTCACATTACTCCGTCACAAACGTATAGCATCACAGCCATTACCAAAAAATGTGGGATTTACAGATGTCACCAACTTCTCGAATGTTCTTGCTTCTTGTGTTGGTCTCTTCCATTTAAATTGTGTTTTCCAATTGCCTAGTGATAGAACATGAGACAGCTGCAGTCCACTGCCTGCCCTGTGGTGCTGAACGTTAGGTCTCGGGAAATCCTTACTGGGCTTATGTCAATGGTATTGAAATCTCAGACCGCCTCTTTACATTGGCCCTTCTGTGTGTGTTTGTGTGTGTGAGTGAGTGTGTGTGTGTGCGTGCGTGTGCGTGAGAGCATGGGTGTGCATGTAAATATGTGAAAGAGTGTGAGAGCACATTTGCTGAGTGGTTCAGTAATTTGGAGGAATAGGGTTATTTTAAATGAAGCTAAACACATAGACCATTACAATATTACATGTATTGCCCTGCGATTCCTCCTAGAGCTCTTAAGGAGCTGTAAAACTGTCTCTGCGCCTCAATTTGTCATTGCTATAAAGGCCTGCAAATCTATAAGTCATAAAATATGGATAGAGGTAAATAGATGAGCATCTGCACACAGAACAGAGAGCAATGATATGACTTATTATGACTGAATATGTAGTCTTTATATAATGACTATGAAGACATAGAGAGAAAGTGTGGGTGGGTGGGGAGGAAAGGATTCAGATGTGGCTTAGTTGACTGTTTGGAATCTTTGCTATTGTTTTTTTTATCACTATGTTTCCATCCTCATACAGCCCTGTGACAAATTGATTAATAAGATAATCAGAAATTAATATATTTCCGACAGATGGTCATTAGGAGTAATATTCAAAATGATAACACATTATAATCCTCTACTTTTTCTAACATTTAATCAAGCTCTACATCCATAATGCTTATTCCGTGGCTATAATTAATTATCAGAATTGCATGTCAAATTCCTTATAATGTATTATTATCATCACACAAAGATCATCTGCCATTTAGAGTTTAGAGAAATTGTCACATATGAAGACGTAACATATTGTATTATATTTTCATTATTAAACATCAAAAGGGCTCAAAATGCTTACACCAATTCTAATCTATTATAACTGTGGCTTTAATAAAGAGTTACCCAATCTACAATATCATATACGTTTAACATATGAATAATGCTGGTTAAACTATGTTTCATACTGTTTAAGGTCTTGACCATGTTTTCAGTGATAAGAGGGGCTCTCACCCCATGAATAAAGTTATCACATGCTGTGAATGAACTTCTACAGAACGGTATGTGCAGATTGAAGAAGCTTCAGTGTCTATGGATGCGTCCTTGAGGCAGAGTCGTAGACAAAGTCATCACTAGATGGTGTGCCTACTGGAGTGGCTGACTCCCTCCCACGGCAGGGAGGAGAGGATGGTCATGTATAGCAGCACGTTTCTGAACACACTGACCCTGCTCCCCATCACCCCTCACACACGCAGCCCATCTAAGAAGAGAGACAGCACCATTGAAGATGATGAAAACTCACCATCTGACATTTAGTAACCTTTCAATAAAGAGAAATGGAGATGCAAGAGTGAGGGAGTGGAAAGGATAGAGAGAAACAGAGGGGAGGGGAAGGGGAGATCTGTATGTGGCATTCTTATTTCCTCTCTCCTGGCCGGCCTTGTTTCCGCCCCTCTCCTTGGTGGCGGACTATAGAAAGGAAGCCATTCAACGCATTCGGTGTGTGTGTCTGTGTGAGTGTGTGTGTGTTCATCTTGACATATACAATAAAATATCATTCATTTCAGCAGAGTTACAGTCACTTCAGCAGTTTACTGTCATTTCAGCAGAATTTACATTAATTTCAGAAGAGTGTACAGTAATTTCAGCAGTTTACTGTCATTTCAGCAGAGTTTACAGTCATTTCAGCAGTTTGCAGTTCACATTATTCTCTCTCCAAACTATTTAGAATCACATCACATGGAAATGCCTAATAAAGTGATCTGAAATTAAAGTAAAATGTTTGTCTTTTTTTCTCTTCCACAGTGGCTGATGATCATATTGTCTTTATTGCTAGAGTGTGTGTAGTGATGTGCTGCATGCTGATTACTGATGTTTCACTTTAGAGACCAGCTCGTTAATACTTGTGCCAGCACACAGTTGATCAGCTGGGGGGGTAGGGAGGAGAGAGAGAGAGAGGGAGGGAGGTTAGAGAGAGTGGGTCTGTGTACATAAGCGAGAGGAGGATGGATAGAGAGATATCCTAGATTGATCATTTATTACTTTTCATGTATGTATATTTGCATGCATAACATGATTCCAAATGACCCTAGTATACACATAACATGAGTAATTTGGCTTGGACTTTCAGGTACACCAAGGTACCCCAAAAATATCATCAAGGACAACAACCACCTGAGCCACTGCCTGTTCACCCGCTATCATCCAGAAGGCGAGGTCAGTACAGGCTCATCAAAGCTGGGACTGAGAGACTGAAAAACAGCTTCTATCTCAAGGCCATCAGACTGTTAAATAGCCATCACTAACATAGAGTGGCTGCTGCCAACATACAGACCCAAATCTCTGGCCACTTTAATACATTTAATAAATGTCCCTTTAAACAACGGTACTTTAATAATGTCTACATATCCTACATTACTCATACTGTATGTATGTACTGTATTCTATACCATCTACTGCATCTTGCCTAGGCCGCATGGCCATCGCTCATCCATATATTTATATGTACATATTCTTATTCATCCCTTTACATTTGTGCGTATAAGGTAGTTGTTGTGAATTTGTTAGATTACATGTTAGATGTTACTGCACTGTCGGAACTAGAAGCACAACCATTTCGTTACTCTCGCAGTAGCATCTGCAAACCGTGTGTTTGTGACCAATAAAATTTGATTTGATTTGAAATGTAGGCTATTTCTACATTTGTCAGTCTATGTCAGTGGAGGCTCCTCGGAGGAGGAAGTGGAAGACCATCCTCTTCAGTGAATTTCATAAAACTTTAAATGTTAAAACATTTAAAAAAGTTATCCTTTTAAGATAAAACAATACTAAATATAACTACGTCACCAAATAACTGATTAAAACACTATTTTGCAAAGAAGGTCTACAGTACCCACTCTGTAGGGTAGTACCATTGTGTAGCCAGATGACAACTAGCTTCTGTCCTCCTCTGGGTACATTGACTTCAATACAAAACCTTGGAGGCTCATTGTTCTCACCCCCTTCCATAGACTTACGCAGTAATAATGACAACTTCCGGAGGATGTCCTCCAGGCTATCAGAGCTCTTGCAGCATGAACTGACATGTCCACCCAGTCAAATGATCAGAGAATTAATCTAGTACTGAAATCATAAACTACAGTTAGCTAACACTTTAGTGTATAAAATGTGATGAGTAGTTTTCTCAAAGAGAGATAAAGCCAATAGTTGAACAGTTTGAACAAATTAATTTCTTCCAACATGAAGGAGAAGCAAGAGAGAAATAGAGAGAAAGATTTCATAATTTTTCTCACTTTCAATTTCACTTACTTAGCTAGCAAATGCAGCTAGCTAGTTTAGCCTACTGAAACACCCTGCTCATACAGAGGGATGCTATGTTAGCTAGGTGACTATGAATTTCCAACACAACAGTGGTACTCTTCCAAGTCAAGGTAAGCTTTTGGTATTACTAATGTATTGCCACCAGGGCCCACTGGTGTAACTGCTTACTGACAGTACAGTAACGTTACTGCATAATTGTAACGGGTTTACTAACGCGTTAGTTCTATTACCTATGCTGAATATGACTTACAGTACTTTAGCTAATATGGTGTAGGTTGTGTGTTATCGGTTTGGCTTAGCAAGGTTTTTTTGCCTGGTCACGTACAGCTGATGTGTTGTACATTAATGTCCACAAGCGAAGGGAAGGAAGAGAAGGAATACAACATGGCTGTTATGAAAGTGAACTCTGTATACGCGTAATCAGGGGTGTATTCATTTCTCCGAATCTGTTGAAAAACTTTTCTTACCTGGAAGCAAACATAACAAAACGGGGATAAACATAGCTGAATTTGTCCAATAGAAATTCTCGTTACCAACTGTTGGACTAATGATTACACCCTATATCAACTAGATGTAGGCAAGGGTGTGCAAGGAATTGTCTCTCGACCTGTGTGCACCTACGTTGTAAACCTTTATTCATAGGCTAGGTTGTAGCAACCTCATGATGGTAGAGAAAATTAGAGTATCATGTAGTAGCCTAACCTATCGTTGTTACGTTGAACTGGACGAATGAATATGAATGAAAGTAATCCAATATGCTATAATAGAAATAAGGCCATTGTCATGGGAAAAAAATCATCCTCCTCATCTTAAACGGCACTGACCACCACTGTTCTATGTAGTTTATTTCCACATCTTTATATTCTTGCCTGCTGCCTGGAAGCGAGAGAGAAAGAAAGAAAAAACGCTTTTAGTCTCCATCCCTATGCTGACACTTGAAGTGGTTGTGTTGGATATCTCAGTGACTACACCCTCAACTGTGAGTTTACAACTAACAACCCAAACTAGCCTTGCTGAAATGTCCTGCATTGCCCTGTTGTTGTCTGTGACCCTGCAGACTCTGTGGGCTATGCCTGGGGAGAGGGCCTGAGAGATGCTCTGTCACCGACTGCTGACCCCAGATTAGTGCAGCTGTGGGGCCAGATAAAGCCCACCTGCAGAGGGGTGAATGGGAGCCAGATAGAGGAGAGGAGATGGTTGAGAGGTGGACTGGGAGGATCCAGCTGGGACTTACACTTAAACACTCAAACCATAGGGCAGGCAGGAAAGATACTACCACTTAGCTGTCATCCTAGCCCTCCATTTTCCCCCCTGACACGTTTCATGGTCTTTTCCTAGGGCTCGATTCAATCAGATCCGCTTTAGCCAACATCCTCATAGCGGTTGTTTTGGTGGTGCCGAAGGTGGAACTGGATTAGCACTGTCAAATCCAAATGGGTCCCGGCATTACACCTAAAGCAGACATTGCCATTGGCTGCACGGAGTCGCGTTAACAGAAATCCAATGCAGCCTTGTTTACAAATTCGAACACTGCAATGTGAGATGTAATCTATAGCCCGTTTAGGATAATAGAAATCCTCAACATTCTGTTGAATGATTTTTCAATTTGAACATAATTATTTCTATATAGCCTGCCCTTTCTCTTTCTGAACATCTAACTCGATTGGCGTGGGTGTGGTTTCGTGACAATGATCGCAAGAGCAGCTGCTCACCTCTTTGACGGCTCGCCTCTGACACTGCCATCACAGGTTAGCCCTTGATCTGATTTAATACAGGCCCTTGTACCTTTTTATCTCAATATAATCCCATCTCTCAAATAAAAAAACGAAACTCCCAACAGCCATACCTTTATGAAACAGTTCAAAAACAACGTTTTTTTCTTATGGACTGAGAGAAAGATATGTCAGACTATAGGGTGAAATATGCATGAGTGTGTCACTTTTTGATAGATGGCTATGTACACAATCAAAATCAGTCGACCCCTACTCAAGTGCTGTTTATTTCAATGAATTAAGGTCTTATGTACATTGTACATTTTTATGATGAAACAACCCACTGGGCAGAGATGTCAATTCAACATCCATTCCATTTTGGTTCAACGTAATTTCATTGAAATTACATAGAAACAACGTTGATTCAACCAGTGTGTGCCCAGTGTGAAGTGGATAATTGATTATGCAGTGCATGCTAATACCCCTAAAACAACATCAAGCTGTTACTTTGGCTTTAAGCGTGGCTTTAAGTTGTAGTAGGACACTTAAGTAGATGAACTGAGACTCTATTTTCTCATTAGAAATACATTAGTGTCCCAACTCACCTGACACTTGTTTTGAAATCACCAATAAGGCTTTGTAGTGGCTTATACTGTAGATAACAGACGTTGTGTTTTTACAGTGTTGTGTCCATGACTTTATACCAGACTCTCTCCATGCTATTGGGAAATGTATTTGGGGACATTCCAAGCTCTTTGTGAAAATCTAACTAAAGGAGTCTGCACAGCTTTTACCTGGATCTGGAAAGACGTCTATTATCTACCAGCTCTCACTGTCTCGCGTCAGAATTAGACGTTCATCCATGTTTCTACCAGCTCTCACTGTCTCGCGTCAGAATTAGACGTTCATCCATGTTTCTACCAGCTCTCACTGTCTCGCGTTAGAATTAGACATTCATCCATGTTTCTACCAGCTCTCACTGTCTCGCGTCAGAATTAGACGTTCATCCATGTTTCTACCAGCTCTCACTGTCTCGCGTCAGAATTAGACGTTCATCCATGTTTCTACCAGCTCTCACTGTCTCGCGTCAGAATTAGACGTTCATCCATGTTTCTACCAGCTCTCACTGTCTCGCGTCAGAATTAGACGTTCATCCATGTTTCTCAAACGCCAAATTTTGAAGTTGTTCCAAATGTAAAATCCCAAAGTGTTTAAGGTTAAGCTTAGATAATACATTTCAAGGATACAGTTAAGTTCAGGCATTAACTCCAAATTCTTAAGAAATGAGGCATTAACTCCGAATGGTTAAGGTAAGGGTTAAGGGCTTAAAATAGGCTTAAAATAAAAATATCAAAAACAACTTTCTATCGCTGAATTGGAACTTGTAACCTTTAGAATCAGAGGCAGATGCTTACGCCCATCTACCATCCCCGTCCACAATAAGCCTACCAAAACAGTGCTCACTGATGCCCCTAGTGGCTGGTTTCCACGTCATCTCCTGACGTCCTCAGACGGATGGATTTCCAATACTGACTTGTATCACGGGTGACCTGGCTGCTATTATTCCCTAAATTCTGTCCCCTTTTATACATTGTGCCTCTTTTTCCTATCTTCCGTTTCAACATACATTCAAAAGTTTGGGGTCACTTAGAAATGTCCTTGCAGTGTAGACATGGTTAATGTTGTAAATGACTATTGTAGCTGGTAACTACAGATTTTTAATGGAATATCTACATAGGTGTACAGAGGCCCATTATCAGCAACCATCACTCCTGTATTCCAATGGCACGTTGTGTTAGCTAATCCAAGTTCATAATTTTAAAAGGCTAATTGATCATTAGAAAACCCTTTTTCAATTTTGTTAGCACAGCTGAAAACTGGTTTCCTGATTAAAGAAGCAAAAAAACTGGCCTTCTTTAGACTAGTTGAGTATCTGGAGCATCAGCATTTGTGGGTTCGATTAAAGGCTCAAAATGGCCAAAAACAAATAACTTTCTTCTTAAACTCATCAGGCTATTCTTGTTCTGAGAAATTCATGTGAGAAATTGCCAAGAAACTGAAGATCAAGGACAATGCTGTGTAATACTCCCTTCACAGAACAGTGTAAACTGGCTCTAATCAGAATGGGAAAAGGAGTGGGAGGCCCCGGTGCACAACTGAGCAAGAGGACAAGTAAATTAGAGTGTTTAGATACAGGTGTGCCTATGTAGATATTCCATAAAAACATTTCAGCTACAATAGTCATTTACAACATTAACAATGTCTACACTGTATTTCTGATCAATATGATTTAATTTTAATGGACAAAAAATGTGCTTTTCTTTCAAAAACAAGGACATTTCTAAGTGATCCCAAACGTTTGCATGGTAGTGTATGTTAAAAGGGAAAGGGAAAGGGGGATACCTAGTCAGTTGTACAACTGAATGCCTTCAACTGAAATGTGTCTTCCGCATTTAACCCAACTCCTCTGACTCAGAGAGGTGCGGGGGCTGCCTTAATCGACATCCACGTCTTCGGCGCCCGTGGAACAGTGGTTAACTGCCTTGCTCAGGGGCAGAACAACATATTTTTACCTTGTCAGCTCAGGGATTCGAAACAACATATTTCAATGTACTTTAGAATATCTAATGAAGAAAAATGCATTCAAATGGATTAAAGGACCCTGTATGAATCTGATTTTCATAAAATATCAAATCTGTATACAAGAATTGTATTTCAAAACACTTTTAATACCTATTCATTTTAACACCAACAGCTAGATTGTTCAATTATAATTGACAGAATGACAGCCTAACCATTCTAGCGCAAGGTATACAGTGGTTTTCTTGATTTTCAGCAGGTCACACCTAAGAAACCTGACCACACACACTACAGTGATGTCCCACCAACCTTTTTTTTCATCCACAGAACACATGCAGCCACACTATTAGCATTTGCTGTTATTGGTTTACACAATTACCATAGTTCAGTACCCTCAAACACAAATGTTATACTACACCTGATGTCCTACTAATGCTGACTTCACCCTATTGAAAATAAATACATTGGGAATCGAGATCTATTCTGCTCTAGGGGTACATATTCATTATTAACATATTCATTTTAAGAGAGGAATGCATTTTTTTTCTCTCCAGAAGTATATTACCCACTGTGTTGAGATGGTGTTGGGTAAATAACCTGTTTTAAAAGTGACAGCAACCGTGAGTTACAATATGGAGGCCTATCTGGAAATTGAGGAAAAGGGTGATGATAGATCAAGTATTTGCAAATATTTGTTTGATATAAATCTGTAATAATAGACAATGTATCTACACGCTGAATGTTTAAACAAGCATTAGCTGCACTCCTCTGGTTGTTTTTTTAATAATACTTTTTAATGAGCTTGTCTCTCAGCTATTCCCTTTTGGAAGCAGCTCAATTAATGGCTCGTTCCATATCTCCACATCTCGAGGACTGAATCCCCCCCTGGGTCTGCCTCCCTACCACCCAGCCCAAAGACTTCCATCTGAGTCAGAGAGGGATATTTTGTTGATTTTCAAATTAATTCCAGCCTTTTGTGGAGTCTCCCAGGTGCATCTGTACTAGTAGAGAAAGAGATTTAAAAGCACTATAAACATCCTTCTCTGCTAGCTGTAGTGATGTGCTGAGAGACCAGACAGACACACTCTTGAGGTTTGATCTGATCATTCACCAGAAACCAGTCTGCCAGCCAGGACCTACTATAAATAATATAAATACTGGGTAAGGTCACAGCCTGTGTGTGTGTGTGTGTGTGTTAGTGTCTGTGTGCATGTGTGTAATGCATTTCTTTGATGATAAACTACAGTGTTTGAAAAGAGGGTAATGAAAATACCTATGGATCACGTTGTGACATTTTGTCCCAGATTACCTTTTGAATGTTACTATTCCTTGTGTCATCTGTTTATTGATCAAACACATGGCTCTCTCTTTCATCAAGTGTCTGGATGGGGCCAACTCAATCAGCTCCTGATATTTGTCCTGCCTCATCTCTGTGCCCAGGGTCATGGCTGGACTTCATTGCCAGGAATGAGCTCAGAGACAGAGGGACCCCGCTGAACACAGTGTGTCAGTTTACAAAACAGCATGGTGTAAAATTGGACACCCTTGTAAAACATTCATCCCCACAGCTAGAGAGCATGTTATTTTCTGGCTATACATCATCCTATAATTGTATACATTCAGAGTGTTGGCTTATGCAGGTCTTATGCAGCAAGTATCTGTACATCAGATCCATCTCCCCAGCAGGTAGTCATGTCAGAATAAACAGACACTATCTGGGTCTGGCTCTCTGTGAGGACGAGTGGTCCCTGAGCCATTCAGCACACTGCACGCCGCACCACTGTGGGATAACACCAGTAGTGTGTGTGCCCCTCCTCTCTTTCCCTCTCCACCTGCATTGCAGCAAAAGGTGCACCCAGCACACAGTATCTGCTGTAAGCCCACCATACACTGCAATGCATGGCATAATGCAACAGCTAAAAACAACACACAAACAGCACATAGTAAAGGTCACAACCAGTATAACAGAGAATCATTGGAACTGTAAATCATACATTTTTATACAGAATCATTTAAATAATCATCTGAGTATAGCTCCATTTAGGGCCAATATTTGTTTTGTCCCTTTAACCTTGTTATTTCCTTTTTTCCAGCCTCAATCTCTAACTCCAGTGGTCTCTTGTCGTCTCCCTCTACATGTACTGTATGTACCTATACTTTATATCTCTCCTACATCTCCATGGTACAAACCACTGCCAGTAGAGCAGGAGGGAACCCATGCATCTACTGTACAAAACCACTGCATGATATATATTTAAGTATGGAAACAGGATCCAGGATGCCAGGGTGATCTGAGCTGCAGACATGGCTTTCCCCAGTCTACTGCTGAGCCAGTGATAACAGCAGGAGATAGCAGGGCCCATCACAGATTACAGGCAGGTGAGAGAGGGTCCTTTGTGTGCTGTCTCTAGTTCCGCTTCTATAGGAGAGATAACAGGCTCCAAACAGCCCGGTGATATACTGCCCCCTAGCCTGGGGCAGGACACATACTGAATGGATACTGTACAATGAAACAAATGAAAGCAGCATCCTCTGATACCCTCAATTCCACAAGATTCCGTGAAACAACCTCTTGTGTGTCTTATAGTGTAGTGGCTCAGAGGTACAGATTATTTGAGGAAAGGTTGCCTTCATCTACAGTAGATGAACAGAGGGACCTTGTCTGTTCTGTCCCTAATCCATAGATCATACAATAACTCAATTCAATCTATTGAACCACCCAACACCAACCATATTGTATAATTTAGTGACTGACAGCATTGAGGTGATAATCCTTTTTATTTGTTAGAAGGTAACAACAAAAGGTACTGTCATGTACTTGATCAAAGGTAATGTCAGTAGTTCAAGGCATGATGCCATGACAATGACAAACTGGTTGTTCTTTCAGATAGGCCAGTCACCTTTATATCAGTTTGTTACATCAAGTTGCAAGGAATTGCATTATTTTGAAGTGAAACGTTTTAGCTTTTGTGATTACAATAGTTGTTATTAGTGAGCGTCTCCATGCCCCATGCAGATATCTTTCAAGGCTCCTCGTTTGAGTGCACTGTTAGCAGTTTTTGTCATTTTATCACTGACTTGCTGTATTTATCAACAGTATGACACTGTATAAACTGAATATAGTATATTACCGTAGAATGCACAGTAAAATACTGTACATTTGTTTTAAAGCCCACTGTAAGACCTTTCTGTAAAACAATGTAGAATGCACAGTAAAATACCATAAATGTGTTTTACATGATAAATTATGGTGCATTGTGGGAAAATGTTATGGGCAGGGATTTACTCTAATTCAGAATACAGTACCATATTTTTTAAGCGTGTGTGGTGTTGTTGTTTCTAACTCATTAACATGTTCGAGACAAGTCTTGCAAGAGGCTATATTTGTTGCACTCATTAGTGAAGAGTGTTGTACCAATTTGAGTGCTATGTGGTTGTAGTTCCATAACAACTACATTTACAGTGCCTTGCGAAAGTATTCGGCCCCCTTGAACTTTGCAACCTTTTGCTACATTTCAGGCTTCAAACATAAAGATATAAAACTGTATTTTTTTGTGAAGAATCAACAACAAGTGGGACACAATCATGAAGTGGAACGACATTTATTGGATATTTCAAACTTTTTTAACAAATCAAAAACTGAAAAATTGGGCGTGCAAAATTATTCAGCCCCCTTAAGTTAATACTTTGTAGCGCCACCTTTTGCTGCGATTACAGCTGTAAGTCGCTTGGGGTATGTCTCTATCAGTTTTGCACATCGAGAGACTGACATTTTTTCCCATTCCTCCTTGCAAAACAGCTCGAGCTCAGTGAGGTTGGATGGAGAGCATTTGTGAACAGCTTCTTTCAGTTCTTTCCACAGATTCTCGATTGGATTCAGGTCTGGACTTTGACTTGGCCATTCTAACACCTGGATATGTTTATTTTTGAACCATTCCATTGTAGATTTTGCTTTATGTTTTGGATCATTGTCTTGTTGGAAGACAAATCTCCGTCCCAGTCTCAGGTCTTTTGCAGACTGCATCAGGTTTTCTTCCAGAATGGTCCTGTATTTGGCTCCATCCATCTTCCCATCAATTTTAACCATCTTCCCTGTCCCTGCTGAAGAAAAGCAGGCCCAAACCATGATGCTGCCACCACCATGTTTGACAGTGGGGATGGTGTGTTCAGCTGTGTTGCTTTTACGCCAAACATAATGTTTTGCATTGTTGCCAAAAAGTTCAATTTTGGTTTCATCTGACCAGAGCACCTTCTTCCACATGTTTGGTGTGTCTCCCAGGTGGCTTGTGGCAAACTTTAAACAACACTTTTTATGGATATCTTTAAGAAATGGCTTTCTTCTTGCCGCTCTTCCATAAAGGCCAGATTTGTGCAATATACGACTGATTGTTGTCCTATGGACAGAGTTTCCCACCTCAGCTGTAGATCTCTGCAGTTCATCCAGAGTGATCATGGACCTCTTGGCTGCATCTCTGATCAGTCTTCTCCTTGTATGAGCTGAAAGTTTAGAGGGACGGCCAGGTCTTGGTAGATTTGCAGTGGTCTGATACTCCTTCCATTTCAATATTATCGCTTGCACAGTGCTCCTTGGGATGTTTAAAGCTTGGGAAATCTTTTTGTATCCAAATCCGGCTTTAAACTTCTTCACAACAGTATCTCGGACCTGCCTGGTGTGTTCCTTGTTCTTCATGATGCTCTCTGCGCTTTTAACGGACCTCTGAGACTATCACAGTGCAGGTGCATTTATACGGAGACTTGATTACAAACAGGTGGATTGTATTTATCATCATTAGTCATTTAGGTCAACATTGGATCATTCAGAGATCCTCACTGAACTTCTGGAGAGAGTTTGCTGCACTGAAAGTAAAGGGGCTGAATAATTTTGCACGCCCAATTTTTCAGTTTTTGATTTGTTAAAAAAGTTTGAAATATCCAATAAATGTCGTTCCACTTCATGATTGTGTCCCACTTGTTGTTGATTCTTCACAAAAAAATACAGTTTTATATCTTTATGTTTGAAGCCTGAAATGTGGCAAAAGGTCGCAAAGTTCAAGGGGGCCGAATACTTTCGCAAGGCACTGTATATAGTTTGCTGAGTAGTGATGGAGGCTATTTTGTAAATGACATCGCCAAAGTCAAGGATCAGTAGGATAGTAAGTTTTACGAGGGTATGTTTGGCAGCATGAATGAAGGACGCTTTGTTGAGAAATAGGAAGTTGATTCCAGATTTCATTTTGGATTGGCGATGCTTAATGTGAGTCTGGAAGGAGAGTTTACAGTCTAACCAGATACCTAGGTATTTGTAGTTGTCCACATATTCTAAGTCAGAACTGTCCAGAGTAGTGATGATCAGGTGAAGAGCATGCATTTAGTTTTACTTGCATTTGAAAGCATTTGGAGGCCACGGAAGGAGTGATGAATGCCACTGAAGCTCGTTTGGAGGTTTGTTAACACAGTGTCCAAATAAGGGCCAGATGTATACAGAATGGTGTCGTCTGCTTAGAGGTGGATCAGATAATCACCAGCAGCAAGAGCATCATCATATAATATATAGAGAAAATAGTTGGTTCCGGTTAAAAATTGCAGATCCATACCACATTGGGTGAGTTGGGTTGCAGGAGAGTACAGTCAGCCCGTAGATAGAAAGTGAGATTAAAATATATCCTAAATATATACCAAGAACGATATATACATGGGACAGGACAGGACAAGACAAAGATACACGTCCGACTGCTAAGCCATCTTGGAGTTTGTAAGATCAAGGTCATAAGATCATATTTCATGATCTGAAACTTAATTGAATAGATTTTGCATTCTGTTTTAAATAACTTGAAATATTTTTGAATATTCAAATTCATTGTTTATATATTCAGTTTCAATATTGTAGATATTGCATTCATTGTCTGTGTATCAAGTTTCCAAACTATAATTTCAGTTCTCTAAATTAAGATTTAAAACCAGAGACAACATCTTGGTACTTTGCCAGCCAGTAAAGGTAAAGAAGAACATCTACAGTACTGTAGAATCAAAAGCTCACTGTGGTAACAGACATTTCTGAAGGCAATGTGGCATTTTTAATTTATTTTCCTCCAATGACTTAGGCTCTACCATTTTAACCGTTTTGACAATGAGCTATTATGACCTCATTCCTGAAAGATAAGTCTCTCTGGAGCGTCGCCTTCTGGTCGACTATTTGTACTTCCCTTGATTAGGGATCCCCTTGCTGGGGTCCAAACACGTTAAGGCATCCCACATTAAACAAAATATAAAACAGTACATAATATAACATTAATACACCACTACATACAGTATCTGCAGTCCAAAATGTATAATACCACCATACAACAATATTAAATGTACGTGTGTATAGAGTGTGTGTGCTAGCATTTGTGCGCATATGTGTGTCTCTTACACCATATGGTGTATTTTTATCTGTTTTTTAATCTTATTCTACTGCTTGCATCAGTTACCTAATGTGGAATAGAGTTCCATGTAGTCATGGCTCTATGTAGAACTGTGCGCCTCCCTTAGTCTGCTCTGGACTTGGGGATTGTGAAGAAACCCCTGGTGGCATCTCTTGTGGTATATGCATGGGTGTCCGAGCTACAGTTGAAGTCAGAAGTTTACATACACCTCAGCCAAATACACTTAACCTCAGTTTATCACATTTAATCCTAATAAAAATTCCCTGTCTCAGGTCAGTTAGGATCACCAGTTTATTTTAAGAATGTGAAATGTCATAATAATTGTAGAGAGAATGATTTATCTCATCTTTTATTTATTTCATCACATTCCCGGTGGGTCAAAAGTTCCCATTCCTCCTGACAGAGCTGGTGTAACTGAGTCAGGTTTGTAGGCCTCCTTGCTCGCACACGTTTTTTCAGTTCTGCCCATGAATTTTCTATGGGATTGAGGGTCAGGGCTTTGTGATGGCCACTCCAATACATTGACTTCTTTGTTGTCCTTAAGCCATTTTGCCACAACTTTTGAAGGTATGTTTGGGGTCCTTGTCCATTTGGAAGACCCATTTGCGACCAAGCTTTAACTTTCTGACTGATGTCTTGAGATGTTGCTTCAAAATATCCACATAACTTTCCTACCTCATGATGCAATCTATTTTGAGAAGTGCACCAGTCCCTCCTGCAGCAAAGCACCCCCACAACATGATGCTGCCACCCACATGCTTCACGGTTGGGATGGTGTTCTTCGGCTTGCAAGCCTCCCCCTTTTTACTCCTAACGTGGTCATTATGGTCATTATGGCCAAACAGTTCTATTTTTGTTTCATCAGACTAGAGGACATTTCTCCAAAAAGTATGATCTTTGTCCCCATGTGTAGTTGCAGAACTTAGTCTACTTTTTTTAATGGTGGTTTTGGAGCAGTGGCTTCTTCCTTGCTGAGTGGCCTTCAGGTTATGTCGATATAGAGCTTGTTTTACTGTGGATGTAGACACTTTTGTACCTGTTTCTTCCAGCATCTTCACAAGGTCCTTTGCTGTTGTTCTGGGATTGATTTGCACTTTTCGCACAAAAGTACGTTCATCTCTAGGTGACAAAAAATGTCTCCTTCCTGAGCGGTATGACGACTGCGTGGTCCCATGGCGTTTATACTTGCGTACTATTGTTTGTACAGGTGAACGTCGTACTTTCAGGCATTTGGAAATTGCTCCCAAGGATTCACAGGTACACCTCCAATTGACTCAAATGATGCCTATCAGAAGCTTCTACATTTTATAGAATTTTCCAAGCTGTTTAAAGGCACAGTCAACTTAGTGTATGTAAACTTCTGACCCGCTGGAATTGTGATACAGTGATTTATAAGCGAAATAATCTGTCTGTAAATAATTGTTAGAAAAATGACTTGTGTCATGCACATGTGTCATGCACAACCGACTTGCCAAAACTACAGCTTGTTACCAAGACATTTGTGGAGTGGTTGAAAAACAAGTTTTAATGACTCCAACCTAAGTGTATGTAAACTTCCGACTTCAACCCTATGAGTAGTTTAAACAGACAGCTCGGTGCATTCAGCTTGTCAACACTTCTTATAAAAATAAGTATAGATGAAGTCAATCTCTCCTCCACCTTCAGCCATGAGACATTGACATGCATGTTATTAATGTTAACTCTCCATGTACATTTAAGGGCCAGTTGTGCTCCCCGACTGAACAGTAGTCCAGGTGTGACAAAACTAGGACCTGTTGGACCTGCCTTGTTGGTAGTGTTGTTAACAAAGAGCTGCAGTTATTTTCAGAATGGGTGGCAAGGAATAAGTTAGTCCTAAATATTTAAAAAAGTATTGTATTTGGGACAAATCATTCACCTAACCATAAACCTCAACTAAATCTTGTAATGAATAATGTGGAAATTGAGCAAGTTAAGGGGTCTAAACTGCTTGGAGTATCCCTGGATTGTAAATTGTCATGGTCAAAACATTAATACAACAGTAGCTAAGGTGGGGAGAAGTCTGTCTGTAATAAAGCGCAGCTCTGCTTTTGGTGTCCCATCATTTCCCAGGACATAGACATATCAGATATTGGCAGAAAGCTTAAATTCTTGTTAATCTAACTGCACTGTCCAATTTACAGTAGCTATTACAGTGAAATAATACCATGCTATTGTTTGAGGAGAGTGCACAATTTTGAACATGAAAAGTTTTTAATTAACAAATTAGGCACATTTGGGCAGTCTTGATACAACATTTTGAACATAAATGCAAGGGTTCATTGGACCAGTCTAAAACTTTACACATACACTGCTGAATCTGAATTGCACCTGGGCTGGAATAATACATTATGGCCTTTCTCTTGCATATCAAAAATGACAAAATAATGGTTGGTTTTTTCTTTTACCAGATCTACTGTGTTGTATTCTCCTACATTGATGTCACATTTCCACAACCTTCAAAGTCTTTCCTTTCAAATACCAAGAATATGCATATCCTTGCTTCACGTCCTGAGCTACACACAGTTAGATTTGGGTATGTTATTTTAAAAAGGGGCAGATTCTTAAGAGGTTAATTGAAATGCATTCCAGGTGACTATCTCATGAAGCTGGTTGAGAGAATGCCAAGAGTGTGCAAAGATGGCATCAAGGCAAATGGTGGCTATTTGAAGAATCTCAAATATTAAATATATTTGATTTGTTTAACACTTTTTTGTTTACTATATGATTCCATATGTGCTATTTCATAGTTTTGATGTCTTCATTGTTATTCTACAATGTAGAAAATAGTAAAAATAAAGAAAAACCTTTGAATGAGTAGGTGTTCTAAAACTTTTGACCAGTAGTGTACATACACATATACACACAGATGCACATGTACGTATAAGGCCATTTCCAATCCCATCAGTATCTTTGAAGTCAAGGAATCTCATAAAAATCATGGAACTTTGAGACACAAATACATACATACATCAATTTAATCTATACATAATACATCTGGTCACCATTATTAACAGGTGTGCTTTCGTAAAAGTTAATTTGTGCAATTAATTCCTTCTTAATACATTTGAGACAATCAGTTGTGTTTTGACTAGGTAGGGGGGGATAGCCCTATTTGGTAAAAGACCAAGTCCATATCATGGCAAGAACAGCTCAAATAAGCAAAGGGAAATGACAGTCCATCATTACTTTATGACATGAAGGTTAGCCAATATGGAACATTTCAAGAACTTTGAAATTTTTTTCAAGTGCAGTCGCAAACCATCAAGTGCTATGATGAAACTGGCTCTCATGAGGACCGACACAGGAATCGAAGACCCAGAGTTACCTCTGCTGCAGAGGACAAGTTCATTAGAGTTAATAGCCTCAGAAATTGCAGCCCAAATAAATGCTTCACAGAATTCAAGGAACAGACACATCTCAACATCAACATTTTCAGAGGAGACTGTGTGAATCAGGCCTTGCTGCAAGGAAACCACTACGAAAGGACACCAACAAGAAGAACAGACTTGCTTGGGCCAAGAAACACGACCAAGAAACACGAGCAATGAGACGCGGTGTGAGTGAACGGACGATCTCCGCATGTGTATTTCCCACTATAAAGCATGGAGGAGGAGGTGTTATGGTGTCCCGGTGCTTTGTTGGTGACACTGTCTGTGATTTATTTAGAATTCAATGCACACTTAACCATTATGGATACCACAGCATTCTGCAGTGATATGCCATCCCATCGGTTTGGGCTTAGTGGGACTATCATTTGTTTTTCAACAGGACAATGACCCAAAACACACCTCCTGTTACGGTTTTCTTTAGGTGAAAGAGAGTCGGACCAAAATGCAGCGTGGTATTCTTGATACATGTTTAAATAACGAACAATACAAAAACAACAAACGTAATGAAAACCTATACAGCCTATCTGGTGCAAACGAACACAGAGACAGGAACAATCACCCACAAAACACTCAAAGAATATGGCTGCCTAAATATGGTTCCCAATCAGAGACAACGATAAACACCTGCCTCTGATTGAGAACCACTCCAGACAGCCATAGACTTTGCTAGAGAACCCCACTAAACCACAATCTCAATACCTACGAAAACCCCAAGACAAAACACACCACATAAATAAACCCATGTCACACCCTGGCCTGACCAAAATAATAAAGAAAACACAAAATATTAAGACCAGGGCGTGACACCTCCAGGCTGTGTAAAGGCTATTTCACCATGAAGGAGAGTGATGGAGTGCTGCATCAGATGACCTGGTCTCCACAATCCCTTGACCTCAACCAAATTGAGATGGTTTGGGATGAGTCGGACTGCAGAGTGAAGGAAAAGCAGCCAACAAATGCTCAGCATATGTGGGAACTCCTTCAAGACTGTTGTAAAAGCATTCCAGGTGAAGCTGGTTGAGAGAATGCCAAGAGTGTGCAAAGATGTCATCAAGGCAAAGGGTGGCACAAATGAAGAATCTTAAATCTTAAATATATTTTGATTTGTTTAACACTTTTTTGCTTACTACATGATTCCATATGTGTTATTTCATAGTTTTGATGTCTTCACTATTATTCTACAATGTAGAAAATAGCAAAAATAAAGAAAAACCTTTGAATGAGTAGGTGTTCTAAAACTTATGTGAGTGATTGCCAATGTGCATGCTCATGTATGTGTGTGCTTGTGTGTGTGCATATGTGTGCGGCCCGGTGGATGAATAAGAATCCCTCATTTCTCCAATTAGATGGGTCCAGCACTGCAGGGAACCCAGGGATAAATAATAAAACGTGCCACAGAGTCAGCGACCTTTTTCTAGCTCTTTAAAGCGTCACTTTCAATAAATCTGTACCTCCATCACTTAGTGTTGTGCAAGAGGAGGAGGAGAGAGAGAATGAGAGACACAAAGATGTGCCGCTCTCCAGAAGGTCAAAGCTGGAGATCTCGTTTCCTTGTCATCCAAACCCTGCAATAGAAAAATGAAGTGAGGGAAACAAGGAAAACAATATAAAAAGGGAAAACATCACACTGGCCCACAAAACAGATGTAGGAGACAGTTTCCTAATGGAGGAGAATGAGAGAGGAGGAAGAAGGGAAAGAAGAGGAGGAGTCAGACAAGTTTGATGGCTTGATTCAGATGGTTCTGCTTGACCTTGGGGATGATGGGAAATAAAACGAGGGACTCTTGTTAGCGGCCCTGAGAGTGGAAAACACCATGGTCATTGTGGGGTCTCTGATTACATTGTAATGGTGTTTTTAAATATTGTCCTTCCTGTGTGTCCTGTTCTCAGTAACAGTCATAATGCAAGGGGGTTGGTTACCATCTCATCCAACTACTTCAATAATGACATGCAATAACATGGTGAACAAAGAGGAGGGACTAGATGGTCTGGAATTTGGCTCTGCAAAGCCTGATACTGAAGAGAGAAAGAAGCACAAGGAGGAGAATGAGAGAGGAGGAAGAAGGGAAAGAAGAGGAGGAGTCAGGCAAGTTTGATGGCTTGATTCAGATGGTTCTGCGTGACCTTGGGGATGATGGGGGAAAAAATGAGGGACTCTTGTTAGTGTCCCTGAAAGTAGAAAACATCAAGGTCATTGTGGGGTCTCTGATTACATTGTAATGGTGTTTTTAAATACTGTGCTGTATGTCCTGTTGTCAGAATGCAATGGGGTTGATTACCATCTCATAAAACTACTTCAATAATGACATGCAATGACACAGAGAACAAAGAGGAGTGACTAGATGCTCTGGAATTTGGCTCTGCAAAGCCTGATACTGAAGAGAGAAAGTGAAGCACAAAAATGTACACAAATAAGGCACATACTATGGATCGATTTCAGTGCCAACAGAAATTTAAATGTATAGTTTTTCATTTGTATTAGGATATTTACTTTGATTGTAATAGTTTTTGCTTAATGCACAAGTTGAATCATTGAATTCATACATTTTACTTGTATTCCATGATTTGAAACTGAATTGAAAGAATATTGGATTCACTTTTTTTTTAAATCAATTTAATTGAATATTCAAATTCAACATTTATATATTCCGTTTCAATGTGGTATATAATGCGTTCATTATATGTGTATCATGTTTGCAAACCATCAATTCAAGTAAAACAAAATTTCATATATTCAACTTCTCAGATGCATTCAGATTCAGTTTTCAAATTAAGATCTCTAAAATCAGATTTAATACCAGAGAAAACCTACTGGTACTTTGCCAGTCAGGAAAGGTAGAGGTGAATGGTCTTTGTGGTAAACAGAAGCTTCTGACTGTTACTGAAGTCAATGTGACATGTTTCAATAATTTTATTCCTAATGAATTTGGCTCTAGCGTTTGAACCGCTTTGGCTATAAACTGTTATGACCCCATATCTGAAAGCTAAGACTCTCTGGAGCATGATGATCACAATAAAAGGGAGTGTCACAAAATAATTTGGCCACACATGAATATAGTTGAATAGCCCTGTCATAGCCCTTCTAAGAATTGCCTTTCCACTCCCTATTTATTCTCGCTCTTGTGACTGACTGGGTTCGAACCAGGTCTCCTGCATGTCACAAAACTGTGTTAACCCATAGGGATTATTTCAGGAAGCTAACTGAAGTCTTAAAGTCTCCAGCAAGGTTCATCGAACCACATTGGTTACATTTCACCCCTCTTTGACCTCATACTCAGAGATCACAGCATCAATATAGCTGACTGGGTTTGAAATCAGGCCTACTGCACGACAACAATACTTTCTGGGGCAAACAGAAGCAGAAGGATCTGTCTACCCATTTAATGAGCGTGCAAGAGAGGTGGTTTGATCATGGACTACAGAAAGCGGAGGGGCCAAGCACACCCCCATTCACATCAACAGGTTTGTAGTGGAGCGTGTCGAGTACTTCAAGATCCTTGGTGTCCACATCACTAAGGACCTATCATGGTTCAAACACACCAACACAGTCATGAAGAGGGCACAACACTCTTTCCCTTCAGGAAGCTGAAAAGATTTAGCATTTAGAGAATATTGACTGGCTGCATCACTGCTTGGTACGACAACCGCTTGGCATCTGACCACAAGGCACTATAGAGGGTAGTGCATACAGCCCAGTACATCACTGGGGCTGAGCTCCCTGCTATCCAGGACCTCTATACTAGGCGGTGTTAAAGGAAGGCCCTAAAAATTGTCAAAGGCTTCAGGCACCCGAGTCATAGGCTGCTCTCTTTGCTACGACAAGTGGTACCGGAGCACCAAGTGGGAGACCAAAAGGTTCCTGAACAGCTTCTAGCCCCAAGCCAAAAAACTGCTGAACAGTTAATCAAAAAGCTACCCAGACTATTTGCCCAGAGGTTGGAACCAAAATTATTTTCCAATCGTTTAGGTCTGAACAGAACCATTTGTTTTTTTCCCACTCTGTTCCACTGTTCCGACCAGCAAAATAAAGTTCTGAACAGGTTCAAACCCAAAAAACTTACCAGTTTAGATTGATAACTTCAAATCAGTGCAGATAGAACAGCTTGCTGTGGAGCGTGTAAGCAATTTAATCTGTATAGAAAAGTTAAGAGCAAATTGTATTTTGCAGTAACAGTTGGTTCAATCATAATGAAAGACAAACACACAGTCGGTGTTGTCAGTCACAGTGTAGGGCACGAGATGCAACTCAAATGTTGAGAAGAGAGTGAAAGAGGATGGAAGAAACGTCCTGTAATGAACACGATGGGAAACAGAGAGCTGGTTTCAAGCGCAGGGCACAGCAGGTGTTTATTTGCAAAGGACCACAGGCAGGTAGCTGGGTCCAGGGGCAGGCAGAAGGTCAAACAGGCAACAGTACAGGCAGGGAAAAGGCTAGTAACGTTGTCCGGGAGATCAGGCAATAGGTTGATAACAGGAAATCCTAAAGTACAGGCAGGGAATATGAAAAAGGTGTCATTAGTGAGACAGGCAAAAACTATCATACGCAGTTGCAGGATAATTAACTCACGGGACCAACAGCGCTCCAACTAGAAGTGTGTCACAAAACAAACAATACCTCACACTGATGGGGTGCAAAGAACTGAAATACATAGCGTATGATAATGACATACAGGTGTGTGAACATGTGATCAGAATTCAGGTGATTGGGATCTGGAGAGTGAGCTGCGTTCAGGGGATGTATGTGTTTGAGAGTGTGAGCTGGAAAGTGGGCTGGAAAGTGAGCTGCGTTCAGGGGATCTACGTGTTTGAGAGTATGAGTTGGAAGCAGACGTTACACTTCACTTGAAGCACTGGGCATCTTATGACATGCATTGTGGCTTCGGTCTTTGAACTTCTAAGTTGTATTAACATTGGACCAGAGCAAACGTTATCTATCTAGCTAACAAGCTTGTGTGTGCAGAGCAGAACTAGAAATAAAAGCATGTCTTAACTTTCCGTACTTAATAAATCCAATGGGAAATGTGACAACTATAGTATCCTTAACTAGCATTGAAAAAGGAAAATCATTCTTCTCTAATAAATGTTTTTTCTGAATTATGCTTGTGTTGTCTTCAGTAGGCTACAGTAACCTCCGCTTCAGAGGGGAGGAGCAGGTAGCTGACACACACACACACACACTGGTAAAGATTTCCAGCTGGCAGGCAGACGCTGGCATACGTTTCTGAGTGATATAGTGAGGGTTTGCATAGGTGCTTTGTTGTGATTTTTGTGGGACTGGAAAACAATGCCCAGGATGTAAAATAACATTATTAACCGGTTCCCATGCTTTTAAAATAATGGCTCTGTGCAGAACAGTGTAGATCACTTTCGTTATTGGTTCGGGTTCTGTTCCTCAAATAATGTAGTTATTTGACGTTTTCCGGTTATTTTCCCTGAACCAGTCCCAAACCTTGAACCCATTTTTATTTGCACTGTCTCTCTTGTACCGGCTCTATGTTCACTCACTAGACTATACCCACAGACTCACACATACTACACTGACACTCCAACACACACATACACACACATAGACTACATACATCTACATACGCTCACACACACAATACACACACACACACACACATGCATATTGATGCTACACACACACTCACACATAGACACACTTTCACACTCTTCACATACGCTGCTGCTACTCTGTTTATTATCTATCCTGATTGCCTAGTCACTTTTACCCCTACCTACATGTACATATTACCTAAATTACTTCATACCCCTGCACATTGGCTCAGACTGGTACTCCGTGTATATAGTCTCACTATTGTTATTTTATTGTGTTGCTATTTCATTTTACATTTTTTGCAAATAATTCTTACTATTTAACTCTGCATTGTTGGTAAAGGGCTCGTAAGTAATAATTTGACAGTAAAATTGATACCAGTTGTATTCGACGCATGTGACAAACAAAATTTGATAATATTTTTTTTTTGATCCATTCATGTAATAAGTACAGTAGCCTAGTAATTACCAGACTGATTACCGCATGTAGCGAACCACTCATGCAAGATGGTGGGATCAGGCCGCTCGTAACGCTATGTGATGAGCAACCTTGGCTGAGACATGAAGACGTGTTAGTTTGACTGATGGGATTCTAACCCAGGTCTCCTGTGCATCAGACAATGCAGCTTTTCAGGTCTCAGAGAAGTTACTCATCACGTGAGCGTGGTCAACAAACCACCTGCATTAACACTTCAGCCCATCCATTGTCACAGGAGCAATGCACAGGCTTTAGCTTAACAGGCTAACACATTCTTAACCCAGCCAGTCAAATATTAACCTGAAAACGAACTACCCTTGCCGGAGACTTGAAACGAGGGGCGGACTGGGACCAAAAATCATCCCTGGCATTTCTAACCCACCGAACCATTATTTTCCTTGAGGCTCCCACACCGGCCCATTCTTTTCCTACAGGGCCTCACACTGGCCCATTATTTTCCTTGAGGCCCCCATTATTAGCCAGATAATTATAATTTTGTGCAAAAAAACCCTAGTTCGACAAGCCCACTGGGCAAAAATCTGGCAACTCTCCGAAATGCCAGATGGTCAGTCCGCCCCTGCTTGAAACTAGACTATATCTAACACAAACTAACATGTCTTCAGGTCTCAGGCAAGGTTCTCATCACATAAGCATGGATCATCAAACCAAGCGAGTAACCTTGCTGGATCTTGAAAACTTGTATTAGTGTAGCATATGGGGATCTGTAAAACTCACTCAGCCTGAAGTTTTGCGCTTTGTGGAATTGAAGAAGGCCTTTGTTAATAGCACGATGGTTTAGAATGCTTGAAGAGGTCGGTTACGTGTGTTTTTGAGGCACAAGTCCTGAGTTCAAGTCTCCATATGAGATAAATCAGGGGGAAGTGGTACTCATTAAGCAAGCAGCGTGTCATCCTCTACATGAACTTCCTGAACTTATCCCTATAGATAAGTGGGCTAACACAGTCTTGTGTCATGCAGGAGACCTGGTTCGAACCCTGTAAGTTGCAATAGCAAGACTAAATAGGTAGTGGAAAGGATATCCTTAGACAGGGCATTTCAACAATATTTTTATGGCGGGCAAATTTTGTTGTTGTTGACATTCCCTTCCTGTGATCATCATAGATTTTTTAAATTGGCAATATTAACAAATGTATGCATGACATACCAGCAACAAACATAGACACTACACATCCAAGCATAACTGACCAAATTCTGAAAGACAAGAATTGTAATTTTGAATTCCGTAAAGTGAGTTTGGAAAAGGTGAAAAAATGATTGTTGTCTATCAACAATGGCAAGCCACCTGGGTCTGACAACTTGGATGGACAATTACCGAGGATAATAGCGGACTATATTGCCATTCCTATTTGCCATATTTTCAATCTCAGCCCACTAGAAAGTGTGTGCCCTCTGGCCTGGAGGGAAGCAAAAGTCATTCCGCTACCCAAGAATAATAAAGTCCTCTTAACTGGTTAAAATAGCCGACCAATCAGCCTGTTACCAACCCTTGGTAAACTTAAAAATAAAAAAAATGTTGACCAGATACAATGCTATTTTACTGTAAACAAATTAACAACAGACTTTCAGCACTCTTATAGGGAAGGACATTCAACAAGCACAGCACTTACACAAATTACTGATGATTGGCTGAGATAAATTGATGATAAAAAGATTGTGGGGGCTGTTCTGTTAGACTTTTGACATTATCAATCATAGTCTGCTGTTGGAAAAACCAATGTGTTATGGCTTTACACCCCCTGCTATACTGTGGATAAAAAATTACCTGTCTAACAGAGCACAGAGGGTGTTCTTTAATGGAAGCCTCTCCAACATAATCCCGGTAGAATCAGGAATTCCCCAGGGCAGCTGTCTAGGCGTGTTACTTTTTTCAATCTTTCCTAAAGATTTTTGGCTGTGTATGTGGATAACTCAACACTATACACGTCAGCTACTACAGCAACTAAAATGACTGCAACACTTAAAGGTGTGTCAATTACAGGCAGGAAATACACAGCTTAACTTCTTTCGGATCATTGGGACGCTAGCGTTCTCGACAACATCGACAACATCCGGTGCAGAACGCGAAATTCAAAAAACAAAAGTAGTAATATTAAACATTCATAAAAATACAAGTGTTAGACACCATTCTTTAGCTTAGAATCTTGGTAATCGAACCGCTTTGTCCGATTTACAATAGGCTTTACGGCAAAAGCATAGCATTTGATCGTCTGAGGACAGCCCCTCACCCACTTCCTGCATTAACATAAACTCATAATCTGCACAGGTGTCACAAAACTCAAAAATAGCGATAAAATAAATCACTTACCTTTGAAGAACTTCATCTTTCTGCAATCCGAAGAGTCCCAGTTACACAACGAATGGTTGTTTTGTTCGATAAAGTCCTTCTTTATATCCCAAAAATGTAAATTTATTTGGCGCGTTTGATTCAAAAATCCACCTGTTCCAACTCGCCCAACATGCCTACAAAGGAATCTAAAAAGTTACCATTAAACTTCGTCCAAACAAATCAAACAACGTTTCTAATCCAACCTCAGGTACCCTAATATGTAAATAATCAATAAAATTTACGACAGATAAACTGTGTTCAATACCGGAGAAAAAGAACGAGGAGCGTGCACTCAATCACGAGCGCCAAAAGAGTCCTTCTGAGGGATACTTTGAAAGAATATGAATACTTCTTCATTTTTCAAAAAAACAGCATGAAACATGTTCTAAATACTGTTGACATCTAGCGGAAGCCATAGGAACTTCAATCTGGGTCCTAATTATTAGACTTTCCCATAGAAAAGCATTTAAAAGACCAATGACCTAAAAAAAAACTGGAAGGATTGTCCTCGGGATTTCGCCTGCCAAATCAGTTCTGTTATACTCACAGACATTGTTTTAACAGTTTTAGAAACGTCAGAGTGCTTTCTATCCAATACTAGCATGCATATGCATATCCTAGCTTCTGGGCTTGAGTAACAGACAGTTTACTTTGGGCACCTCAGTCATCCAAACTTCTGAATACTGCCCCCTAGCCTTAAAAGGTTACCAGAATGAAGTAATATTCTGTAATAAAGAGATCTCCAACCCTGGTCCTGGACAATGATGGGAAAAGTACCCAATTATCATACTTGAGTAAAAGTAAAGATACCTTAATAGAAAATGACTGAAATAAATTTGAATGTCACCCAGTAAAATTTTACCTGAGTGAAAGTCAGTGTTATTGCTAAAATATACTTCAGTATCAAAAGTAAAAGTACAAATATAAGTAATTTCAAATTCGTTATATTAAGCAAACCAGACTGCATAATTTTCTTTATTTAATTTATTTACAGATAGCCAGGGGCATGCTCCAACACAGACATAATTTACAAAACAATGCATGTGTTGAGTGAGTCTGCCAGATCAGAGACAGAAGGGATGACCAGGGATGTTCTCTTGATAAGTGTGTGAATTAGACAATTTTCCTGTTCTGCTAAGCATTCAAAATGTAACAAGTACTTTTGGGTGTCAGGGAATATGTGTAGAGTAAAAAGTGCATAATTTTATTTAGGAATGTAGTGAAGTAAAAGCAAAAGTTACAGAAAATATAAATTGTAAAGTAAATACCTGAAAAAACAACATATGTAGTACTAGTATTTTTACTTAAATACTTTACAACACTGCTCCTGGAGAGCTACCATCCTCCAACCATAGTTGTAACTAGCCTGATTCAGCTGATCAATCATCTAATTATTAGAATCAGGTGCGCTAGATCAGGGTTGGAGCGAAAGCCTACAGGACGGTATCTCTCCAGGAACAGGGTTTGTCGCCCTGCTGTAATATAACAACGTTCTTTAGATATTAGTCTGATCCCAAATGACCAGATAAAAAAAATATATTATCTGTATGTTTTATTGCCTTTTGACATGGATATTATTGCTTTCATCTGATTAAGAGGGAGGCTTTGAGATGGCCTTTCTCCTTTAGATATAAGCTGTGTTTTATTTATCCACCTCTCCCAGTTGCATCCTCTTCAGTCATCTTTCAAACATGTACACTGCTTTGACAGATATCATATAATATTCCTGTTTGATTGACAGGGCTCTTCTACTGCCTCTTACTAAAAGCCGTCTGCTCTACATCTGTGATGCATATGAGAGAGAGAGTATGTGTGTGTGTGTGTGTGTGTGTGTGTGTGTGTGTGTGTGTGTGTGTGTGTGTGTGTGTGTGTGTGTGTGTGTGTGTGTGCGTGCGTGCGTGCATGCGTGTGTCTGTGTGTGTGTGTGTGTGTGTGTGTGTGTGTGTGGGTGTGTGTGGGGGGGGGGGGGGGGGGGGGCTGCGTGTGCGTTTGTGTACTGTGCAACTTTGCATCAAAAGAGAGAAAAAAATCCTATTTCTTAAACAAATCGTAGCTCGGCCTTTTTCTGTAGGACGCTAACTTTAAAGTCTATATGTTTTTGAACTGTGATATCTTGTTGTCTATTACTTTCTCCTGCCAACAGCCTGTCAATTTGGTTCAATTGAAATGTGTGCTCTTTTGTGAGTTGTCAGAGGCACTAACAGTGAAGCGGCATCACAGATGTAGAGCTCCTTTAGTCCTGTAACGAGACGCACCGCCAGGGCTTTGAGTTTCCCCTCTCAGTATGACCTGCTTTATGAGGGCCTATCAATATCATTGAGCATAGTAGTTCATGCAGCCACTTTCCCCCTATCCTGGTTTAGTGCCACACTCCGTCTCCCAGCCATGTGATTGTGCAATTATTATTCCTAATAGACTGCGATTTATGATGGCTGGGGTGCTAACGTTTTTATAATTGACTTCAGATCTGGCAGATCCGTACGGTGGAGGGATGACAGATGCTACAACTCATTGTGTCATGTTGCAGCTCCTGCCACTGATGATTTGGAATCCTTCCTGCACCCTATGGAGTGTTCTGAAGTGCAGGCTAGAATATGCGAGTTCTATGATGCTCTCTCTGACCATTCCTCTCCACAGACCATCTCTAGGCCAGGCTCTAAAGATTTCTAAAGAACAATGTTTATTCTGTACTATCAATGTTGTTTATTAGTACATACTGGACAGGGAAGATGTTTGGGTGGAATAGGGACATTGTCAGTCATTATCCACTCAATGTGACATTATTATGGTGATGTTGACCTTCATCCTATGACCCTATACAGGTTTTCTATTTTCACTCTACCGTGTACAGTGGGAGCAGTACATATATGTTCTCACTGTGCCTCTATTCCATTTACATTCAGGAGTACACCATACTATAGTGGTTTGAGAACAGTGGGTTGTATTCCAATAGGACGATGGAGGAATATAGAGAAGCTTCTAATTAGCCACATCTGCAGAGTCAACCATTCATTATTACTATCACACAGTCAATTAAACTGCCACAATTGCTTGTTTGTTTCCATCTGTTTGTTTGTCTGTATATGTCAGTTTGTGCATGTGTGAGTGAGTGTGTTCATGTGCATGTTTGGCTGTGTTCATTTAGTGTTTCCTTGCCTAAATCTGTTCTGCTCTGTTGATATTAAGTCCAAAACACAGCTGAAGAGCTTTGTGGTAGAACTGGTACATGACTAATATCCCAGACAAAAGACATCACCAAAGATGCTGTTAATTTGTTTTCCATCCCGCAATCTGTGTTCCTTCTCCTTCTGCTTTCATCTTCTCAATACAATATGGGTTTTAATAAAAAAATACAAATATTGCTTATGAACCTCAAAGCTATAATGTAATTCACCACCAGTCCCTGACTTCATTAGTATTGACTGTCTCAGGCCTATGATGTCACAGGTGGTTGCTGACCAATCCCCAGCCAGTCTGTGGGGTGGATACATACTGTGTATGAAGGTTTAGGATGGAGGTCAGGGAGGCGCTGTCAGCGGACATAACTTCATAACGAACAGACTGCAGGGGCCACAACAACCCATGGAGGGCTGGGTGGTAGTCTGCTGCCTATTGTTTTATTGTTAAAGTAAGCTCTGTAGTGTTGTGCTGATTGAGTGGCTGATCTGAATTGAGGGCGAGCACATTGCTTCCTCACTTGTTATTCCCGGTCAGTTAGCTGGAGCCTGGAGCCTGGAGCCTGGAGCCTGGAGCCTGCAGTAACTGCAAGCAGAGCAGGCAGGCAGGCAGGCAGGCAGGCAGGCAGGCAGGCAGGCAGGCAGGCAGGCAGGCAGGCAGGCAGGCAGGCAGGCAGGCAGGCACAGACAGACAGACAGACAGACAGACAGACAGACAGACAGACAGACAGACAGACAGACAGACAGACAGACAGACAGACAGACAGACAGACTCAGGTTATTGACTAACACTGGTGGAATACCACAGAGACATACCACAGAGTGGACAAAGACACATCTAATTGAGTCTCAGTCATTTGGTATTCCTATCTCTCCAGCCTGGTCTCATAGACTAGTCATAACATACTAAATGTAAATCCGGGACACTCATATTAGTATGATACAGTATGTTACGTTTGGTATGGTTACATAAGACAGATGGTTACTTAAAGCAAAAGCAAAAGTAGGGTGGTTGGTTGGTTGAGGTTGATGGGTGGGCGTATAATGCGAACATCTAGCAACCCAAAGGTTGTGAGTTAAAATCTCATCACAGACAACTTCAGAAATGTACCTAATTAGCAACTTTTCAACTACATGCTACTTTTTAGCTACTTTGTAGTGAAGTAAAAGGTCAGGGAGGCGCTGTCAGCGGACATAACTTCATAACGAACAGACTGCAGGGGCCACAACAACCCATGGAGGGCTGGGTGGTAGTCTGCTGCCTATTGTTTTATTGTTAAAGTAAGCTCTGTAGTGTTGTGCTGATTGAGTGGCTGATCTGAATTGAGGGCGAGCACATTGCTTCCTCACTTGTTATTCCCGGTCAGTTAGCTGGAGCCTGGAGCCTGGAGCCTGGAGCCTGGAGCCTGGAGCCTGCAGTAACTGCAAGCAGAGCAGGCAGGCAGGCAGGCAGGCAGGCAGGCAGGCAGGCAGGCAGGCAGACAGACAGACAGACAGACAGACAGACAGACAGACAGACAGACAGACAGACAGACAGACAGACAGACAGACAGACAGACAGACAGACAGACTCAGGTTATTGACTAACACTGGTGGAATACCACAGAGACATACCACAGAGTGGACAAAGACACATCTAATTGAGTCTCAGTCATTTGGTATTCCTATCTCTCCAGCCTGGTCTCATAGACTAGTCATAACATACTAAATGTAAATCCGGGACACTCATATTAGTATGATACAGTATGTTACGTTTGGTATGGTTACATAAGACAGATGGTTACTTAAAGCAAAAGCAAAAGTAGGGTGGTTGGTTGGTTGAGGTTGATGGGTGGGCGTATAATGCGAACATCTAGCAACCCAAAGGTTGTGAGTTAAAATCTCATCACAGACAACTTCAGAAATGTACCTAATTAGCAACTTTTCAACTACATGCTACTTTTTAGCTACTTTGTAGTGAAGTAAAAGGTCAGGGAGGCGCTGTCAGCGGACATAACTTCATAACGAACAGACTGCAGGGGCCACAACAACCCATGGAGGGCTGGGTGGTAGTCTGCTGCCTATTGTTTTATTGTTAAAGTAAGCTCTGTAGTGTTGTGCTGATTGAGTGGCTGATCTAAATTGAGGGCGAGCACATTGCTTCCTCACTTGTTATTCCCGGTCAGTTAGCTGGAGCCTGGAGCCTGGAGCCTGGAGCCTGGAGCCTGGAGCCTGCAGTAACTGCAAGCAGAGCAGGCAGGCAGGCAGGCAGGCAGGCAGGCAGGCAGGCAGGCAGGCAGGCAGGCAGGCAGACAGACAGACAGACAGACAGACAGACAGACAGACAGACAGACTCAGGTTATTGACTAACACTGGTTGGTTGAGGTTGATGGGTGGGCGTATAATGCGAACATCTAGCAACCCAAAGGTTGTGAGTTAAAATCTCATCACAGACAACTTCAGAAATGTACCTAATTAGCAACTTTTCAACTACATGCTACTTTTTAGCTACTTTGCACCTACTTGGCATGTTAGCTAACCCTTCCCCTAACCCTAATCACTATCCTAGCTAACGTTAGCCAACTAGATAATGTTAGCCACCTATTTGTTTTTTTTTATTGAAACTTTATTTAACTAGGAAACATATCATACATTTTGCAAATTCATAACATACTGTAGGTTTTTCAAATTCGTAACAAATATTACTATTGTTTCTTTTTTCACCTTTATGTAACCAGGAAGGCCAGTTCAGAACAAGTTCTAATTTACAACTGTGACTATCCAAGATAAAGCAAAACAGTGCGAAAAAAACAACAACACAAAATTACACATGGGATTAACAAACGTACAGTCAATAACACAATAGAAAAATCTGTATACAGTGTATGCAAATGCAGTAAGGAGGTAAGGCAATAAATAGGCCGTAGTGACAAAGTAATTACAATTTAGCAATTAACACTGGAGTGATATATGTGCAGATGAGGATGTGCAAGTAGAAATACTGGTGTGCAAAAGAGCAGAAAAACAAAAACAAATATTGTTGGTTGGATGGGCTATTTACAGATGAGTTGTGTACAGCTGCAGTGATCGGTAAGCTGCTCTGACAGCTGATGCTTAAATTTAGTGAGAGAGATGTAAGTCTCCAACTTCAGTGATTTTTGCAATTTGTTCCAGTCATTGGCAGCAGAGAACTGGTGTTGGCTTTAGGGATGACCAGTGAAAAATTTCTGCTGGAGCGCATGCTATGGGTGGGTGTTGCTATGGTGACCAGTGAGCTGAGATAAGGTGGAGTTTTACCTAGCAAAGACTTATAGATGACCTGGTGCCAGTGTGTTTGGCGATGGATATGTAGCGAGGACCAGCCAACGAGAGCATACAGGTCGAAGTGGTGGGTAGTATATAGGGTTTTGGTGACAAAACGGGTGGCACAGTGATAGACTGCATTCAATTTGCAGAGTAGAGTGTTGGAGGCTATTTTGTAAATGACATCGCCGAAGTCAAGGATCGGTAGGATAGTTTGTTTTACGAGGGTATGTTTGGCAGCATGAGTGAAGGAGGCTTTGTTGCGAAATAGGAAGTTGATTCTAGATTTCATTTTGGATTGGAGATGCTTAATATGAGTCTGGAAGGAGAGTTTACAGTCTAGCCAGACACCTAGGCATTTATAGTTGTCCACATATTCTAAGTCAGAACCGTCCAGAGTAGTGATGCTAGTCGGGCAGGCGGGTGCGGGCAGCGATCTGTTGAAGAGCATGCATTTAGTTTTACTTGTATTTAAGAGCAGTTGGAGGCCACGGAAGGAGTGTTGTATGGCATTGAAGCTCATTTGGAGGTTTGAAAACACAGTGTCTAGAGAAGGGCCAGATGTATACAGAATGGTGTCGTCTGTGTAGAGGTGGATCAGAGAATCACCAGCAGCAAGAGCGACATCACTGAAATATACAGAGAAAAGAGTCAGCCCAAGAATTGAACCCTGTGGCACCCCCATAGAGACTGCCAGAGGTCCGGACAACAGGCCCTCCAATTTGACACACTGAACTCTATCTGAGAAGTAGTTGGTGAGGCAGTCATTTGAGAAACCAAGGCTATTGAGTCTGCCGATAAGAATGCGGTGATTGACAGAGTCGAAAGCCTTGGCTAGGTCGATGAAGACGGCTGCACAGTACTGTCTTTTATCTATGGCGGTTATGGTATCGTTTAGGACCTTGAGTGTGGCTGAGGTGTACCCGTGACCAGCTCGGAAACCGGATTACATAGCAGAGAAGGTACGGTGGGATTCGAAATGGTCGGTGATCTGTTTGTTCACTTGGCTTTTGAAGACTTTAGAAAGGCAGGGCAGGATAGATATAGGTCTGTAACAGTTTGGGTCTAGAGTGTCTCCCCCTTTGAAGCGGGGATGACCGCAGCTGCTTTCCAGTCTTTAAGAATCTCAGACGATACGAAAGAGAGGTTGAACAGACTAGTAATTGGAGTTGCAAGAATGGCGGCAGATAATTTTAGGAAGAGAGGGTCCAGATTGTCTAGCCCAGCTGATTTTTAGGGATCCAGATTTTGCAGCTCTATCAGAACATCAGCTGTCTGGATTTGGGTGAAGGAGAAGCGGGGGGGCTTGGGCCAGTTGCTGTGGGGGGTGCAGAACTGTTGCTTGGGGTAGCCACGAGGAAAGCATGGCCAACCGTAGAGAAATTCTTATTGAAATTCTCGATTATCGTGAATTTATCAGGTGTGACAGTGTTTCCTAGCCTCAGTGCAGTGGGCAGCTGGGAGGAGGTGCTCTTATTCTCCATTAACTTTACAGTGTCCCAAAACGTTTTGGAATTAGTGCTGCAAGATGCACATTTCGGTTTGAAAAAGCTTTCCTAACTGACTGTGTATATTGGTTCCTGTCTTCCCTGAAAAGTTGCATATTGCTGGGACCACTGCCTGTTCACCCCGCTATCATCCAGAAGGCGAGGTCAGTACAGGTGCATCAAAGCTGGGACCGAGAGACTGAAAAACAGCTTCTATCTCAAGGCCATCAGACTGTTAAACAGACACCACTAACATTGAGTGGATGCTGCCAACACACTGACTCAACTCCAGCCACTTTAATAATGGGAATTGATGGAAATTGATGTAAAATATATCACTAGCCACTTTAAACAATGCTACTTAATATAATGTTTACATACCCTACATTATTCATCTCATATGTATATGTATATACTGTACTCTTATCATCTACTGCATCTTTATGTAATACATGTATCACTAGCCACTTTAAACTATGCCACTTTACTCATCTCATATGTATATACTGTACTCGATACCATCTACTGCATCTTGCCTATGCCGTTCTGTACCATCACTCATTCATATATCTTTATGTACATATTCTTTATCCCTTTAAACTTGTGTGTATAAGGTAGTAGTTGTGGAATTGTTAGGTTAGATTACTCGTTGGTTATTACTGCATTGTCAGAACTAGAAGCACAAGCATTTCGCTACACTCACATTAACATCTGCTAACCATGTGTATGTGACAAATACATTTGATTTGATTTGGACAATTCGAAGCTAGTGCAGTACGCCACAGGATGTTTATTTGCTGGTCAAGGGCAGTCAAGTTTGGAGTGTTCTTAATTCTAATTTTTTTAATGAATTGTATGAATTGTAATTTGTAACATAACATACGAAATGGGTGATGGACATAAACAAATGAATATGTACTCTACCATACAAAACATGTCATACATATCATAAATGGAGCATCCCAGTTTCACGTACAGAATCATACAAAATGCTTTGAGACAAGGTTGATCTCTCTCTTCAGCTAAAGCTACTATCTTCTGTATCTGTATGGAACAGGCTGACATTAAGTTTTTCACACACTTTATCAACAGATGTTTAGGCAACAGAAAATATTTAAATGAACGTTTTTAAAAACACCTGTATGTGTTGAAATCAGACGTGGAAGACAGGTGGAGGAGTCTGTAGAGATACTGTAGAAAAAAGTCAGGAATCATTTGCTTTGATCTGTCAGCTGTGTGTGTGTGCTGCTTGCATATTTGTGTGTGTGCGTACATGTGTGTGTGTTCTCAAATATCTGTTTGCGCGTGCATGCATCCATGTGTGTGTGTGGGTGTGGGTGGGTGCGGGTGTGTGTCCACCCTGCCGGTGTACTACGTGAGCGCTTAAATACCAGTCAGCTGCAGTTTGTTTCTGAATCCCTGGATGAGTATTCACAGGGCAGTCTGCCCTTTCCACTGGAGCTGTCTCTACTCAGCCTCATCTGTCTGTCCCAGGGAGAATCACACCACCATTATCTGCCATGAGACATGCTGGGGCTGGGCCTGGGCCTGCACTGATGGATTTTGAATTGAAAGGGACACATAGCATCCTGGACCTAGGAACCACTGGATACAGTAATATTGTTGCATTGCATGAGAAGGAAGTCCAGCTTACTATATGGCACTGGGATCTTCCTAAGATATGGCCGTGTTATAACATAGTCACAATATGTGTGGACATATTTTGTGTGGACAATATATGAGCTTGTGGGGTGCTGGCTGACATACCTTACATTACTGCAGTGATGAATGTATGCAATATGTGTTCGTGCCAGAGGGGCTCTATCATCATTGTTTGAAGGGAATCTTCACTGTGATTCATTAGAGAGGGATGGAGACGGGGGGGGGGTTAGGGGGAGTGGGGGAGGGGGAAAGAGGTGGGGGGGTGGAGGGGGAAGGAGGAGTTTAGACGTGAGAAAGTGGGTTGAGATACAGTGGAAGGACAAAGAAAGGAAGTGAGAATAAGAGCGGGAGAAAAGAGAGGGAAACAGAAGTGTGTCAGTGGTGGGGGAGAGAGAGAGAGAGAGAGAGAGAGAGAGAGAGAGAGAAAGAGAGAGAACACATCTGCTTTAGTGTCGCTCAGCTGGGAGTCAGTGTGATTGGAATTTGAAGCACTATTCTAAAAATGTCTTCGTTTTTAAGGCAATTTGTTGAAGAAATCTTCTAGCAGCTCGAGTGATACCACTGAGCGGTTAGCCAATAAATTACATGCCTTTTAAAACGACTCTATCAGAATCGGATCCAGTGGGACCATGGGGGGGAGGGGGGGGGGGGGGCCCTCTCAGCAGAATGAAAGTGAACATCAGAGAGCGAGGCGAGGGGCTAGGGGGATGTGATTGAGGGTCTCCCTCCGCCGGTGCCGGGTGGCCATGATCAGGTTTTGAATCTGAATTTGAAAACTGAATCTGAATGCATCTTAGAAGATGACTATATGAAACTTTGATTACCTTGAAATGATGGTTTGTTAACTTGATACACAGACAATGAAGGCAATATCTACCACAGGAGGTTGGTGGCACATTAATTGGGGAGGACGGGCTCATGGTAATGGCTGGAATGGAATAGCTGGAATGGTATTGAACTCATCAAACGCATGGTTTCCATGTATTTGATACCATTCCATTCACTCTATTCCAGCCATTATTATGATCTGTCCTCCACTCAGCAGCCCTCTGTGATATTGTTAAGGTTTTCTTTCTCCTCTTCCTCTGAAGAGGAGGTGTATCAGGGATCGGACCAAAATGCAGCTTGGTTATTTTGATTAATCTTTAATAAAAGATAAACACGAACAATACAAAACAAGAAACGTGGCGTGAAAACCTAAACAGCCTTATCTGGTGCAAACAAACACAGAGACAGGAACAATCACCCACGAAACACTCAAAGAATATGGCTGCCTAAATATGGTTCCCAATCAGAGACAACGATAAACACCTGCCTCTGATTGAGAACCACTCCAGGCAGCCATAGACTATTCTAGACAACCCCACTAACCACAATCCTATGACCTACAAAAACCCCAAGACAAAACACACCACATAAAATAACCCATGTCACACCCTGGCCTGACCAAAATAATAAAGAAAACACAAAATACTAAGACCAGGGCGTGACAGAACCCCCCCCCCCCCAAGGTGCGGACTCCCGGCCGCACACCTAAACCCATAGGGGAGGGTCGGGGTGGGCGTCTGTCCACGGTGGCGGCTCCGGCGCGGGACGTGAACCCCACTTCAAAAAAGTCTTAGTCCGCTTAATATGCGTCCTTAGATATGCGACCCTCGCCGCCGACCTTGGCCTAGTAACCCTCACCAAGGGCCCCACTAGACTGAGGGGCAGCTCGGGACTGAGGTAGCTTGGGACTGAGGGGTAGCTCGGGACTGAGGGGTTGCTCGGGACTGAGGGGTAGCTCGGGACTGAGCGGAAGCTCGGGACTGAGCGGAAGCTCGGGACTGAGAGGAAGCTCAGGCAGGTTGATGGCTCTGGCAGATCCTGGCTGGCTGGTGGTTCTGGCGGATCCTGGCAGACTGGCGGATCTGGCTGCTCCATGCTGACTGGCGGCTCTGGCTGCTCCATGCTGACTGGCGGCTCTGGCTGCTCCATGCTGACTGGCGGCTCTGCCTGCTCCATGCTGACTGGCGGCTCTGCCTGCTCCATGCTGACTGGCGGCTCTGCCTGCTCCATGCTGACTGGCGGCTCTGGCTGCTCCATGCTGACTGGCGGCTCTGGCTGCTCCATGCTGACTGGCGGCTCTGGCGGCTCCATGCTGACCGGCGGCTCTGGCGGCTCCATGCTGACCGGCGGCTCTGGCGGCTCCATGCTGACCGGCAGCTCTGGCGGCTCCATGCTGACCGGCAGCTCTGGCGGCTCCTTGCAGACCGGCAGCTCTGGCAGCTCCTTGCAGACTGGCGGCTCTGGCAGCTCCTTGCAGACTGGCAGCTCCTTGCAGACTGGCAGCTCCCTGCAGACTGGCAGCTCCCTGCAGACTGGCAGCTCTGGGGGCTCCTTGCAGACTGACAGCTCTAGCTGCTCCTTGCAGACTGGCAGCTCTGGCGGCTCCTTGCAGACTGGCAGCTCTGGCGGCTCCTTGCAGACTGGCAGATCTGGCGGCTCCTTGCAGACTGGCAGCTCTGGCGGCTCCTTGCAGACTGGCAGCTCTGGCGGCTCCTTGCAGACTGGCAGCTCTGTCTGCTCCTTGCAGACTGGCAGCTCTGGCAGCGCTGGACAGGCGGGAGACTCCGGCAGCGCTGACCAGGCGGGAGACTCCGGCAGCGCTGAACAGGCGGGAGACTCCGGTAGCGCTGAACAGGCGGGAGACTCTGGCAGCGCTGAACAGGCGGGAGACTCCAGCAGCACTGAACAGGCGGGAGACTCCGGCAGCACTGGAGAGGAGGAAGGCTCTGGCAGCGCTGGACAGGCGAAGTGCACTGTAGGCCTGATGCGTGGTGCTGGCTCTGGTGGTACTGGGCCGAGGACACGCACAGGAAGCCTAGTGCGGGGAGCTGCCACCGGAGGGCTGGTGCGTGGAGGTGGTACTGGATAGACCGGACCGTGCAGGCGCACTGGAGCTCTTGAGCACCGAGCCTGCCCAACCTTCCCTGGTTGAATGCTCCCGGTCGCCCTGCCAGTGCGGCGAGGTGGAATAGCCCGCACTGGGCTATGCAGGCGAACCGGTGACACCGTGCGCAAGGCTGGTGCCATGTAAGCCGGCCCAAGGAGACGCACCGGAGACCAGATGCGTAGAGCCGGCTTCATGACACTTGGCTCGATGCCCACTCTAGCCCGGCCTATACGAGGAGCTGGTATGTACCGCACCGGGCTATGCACCCACACTGGAGACACCGTGTGCACCACAGCATAACACGGTGCCTGCCCGGTCTCTCTAGCCCCCCGTTAAGCACAGGAAGTTGGCGCAGGTCTCCTACCTGACTTCGCCATACTCCCTGTATGAAGCAATTTTTGGGGCTGACTCTCGGGCTTCCATCCGCGCCGCCGTGTTCGTCTCTCCAACTCCATTCTCCTATAACCTTCCTCGCACTGCTCCAGCGAATCCCAGGCGGGCTCTGGCACTCTCTCTGGGTTGACCGCCCACCTGTCTATTTCCTCCCAAGTCGTATATTCCATACTTCGCTGCTCCTGCTGCCACCACGCCGCTTGGTCCTGTTGTGGTGGGTGATTCTGTTAAGGTTTTCTTTCTCCTCTTCCTCTGAAGAGGAGGTGTAGCAGGGATTGGACCAAAATGCAGCGTGGTTATTTTGATTCATCTTTAATAAAAGATAAACACGAACAATACAAAACAAGAAACGTGCCGTGAAAACCTAGACAGCCTTATCTGGTGCAAACAAACACAGAGACAGGAACAATCACCCATGAAACACTCAAAGAATATGGCTGCCTAAATATGGTTCCCAATCAGAGACAACGATAAACACCTGCCTCTGATTGAGAACCACTCCAGGCAGCCATAGACTATTCTAGACAACACCACTAACCACAATCCCATGACCTACAAAAACCCCAAGACAAAACACACCAGATAAAATAACCCATGTCACACCCTGGCCTGACCAAAATAATAAAGAAAACACAAAATACTAAGACCAGGGCGTGACAGATATCTACCATATTGAAACTGAATATATTAATTCAGTTCTGTTTCAAATCATGAAATACAAGTTCAATTTATGAATTGAATTATTAAATTTGTGCATTAAACATTCAAAAATATTTTTTTTAATGAAATATCATAATACAAATTCAAAATGATAAGATTCAAAAGCAATTTCTGTTGGCACTGAAATCGCTCCATAGTATGTGCCTTATTTGTGTACATTTTTGTGTTTCTCTTTCTCTCTTCAGTATCAGGCTTTGCAGAGCCAAATTCCAGACCATCTAGTCACTCCTCTTTGTTCACCATCTTATTGCATGTCATTATTGAAGTAGTTGGATGAGATGGTAACCAACCCCCTTGCATTATGACTGTTACTGAGAACAGGACACACAGGAAGGACAATATTTAAAAACACCATTACAATGTAATCAGAGACCCCACAATGACCTTGATGTTTTCTACTCTCAGGGACACTACATTTTTTTCCCCCATCATCCCCAAGGTCACGCAGAACCATCTGAATCAAGCCATCAAACTTGTCTGACTCCTCCTCTTCTTTCCCTTCTTCCTCCTCTCTCATTCTCCTCCATTAGGAACCTGTCTCCTACATCTGTTTTGTGGTCCAGGGTTACGTTTTCCCTTTTTATATTGTTTTCCTTGTTTCCCTCACTTCATTTTTCTATTGCAGGGTTTGGATGACAAGGAAAGTGCAAGGAAATGAGATCTCCAGCTTTGACCTTCTGGAGAACAACACATCTCTGCAGAATGAAAGTGACCATCAGACATCAAAGAGAGAAGCAACGGCCAATGTGGATGTGACTTTAGGGTCTCCCTCTGCCGGGTGGCCGTGACATCACAGATGGATTCTCACCCCATGCACACAAAAAAATTAGGGTTCTTCAAGGGTTCTTTGGGAAGTATGATGGTTCTATGTGGAACCATACTGACCTAAAGACCCCTTTGAGCCCTTCAATGCTTTTTTGCAGTTAAAAAAAAGGTTCTTTCTTCTTTTAGTAATAATACAAATTGAGTGGATGGCTAATTTGAATATGTTGGGGTGTGGTTTGCTCACCTATTTTTGCTCACCTATTTTTGTGCAACCAGTGTCGTTGCAGTTTATCTCACCTGTTCTGTTATGCTAGTACATGTGGTACATGTATATTATTATGACCAGGGAAGGTGTCTTATGAAAGACTGTATGTCCTTGTGTCAATTGAGAATGTTTAACGAAGTCAGTAGTTGTCAATTCTCTCCTCGGGGACCAGCAGTTGTTTCAGAGCTAACCTAATTCATCTGTTTTATTACACACAATAATAGAGCCTATGGAATTTTAACAATATAATATGGCTATTAAACCAAAATAAATGTAAAACCTGTATGGTTCTACAAAGAACCTTTGAGATTGAGAAATGTTCTTTATTGAACCATTCTCCATAAAGGCTTGTAACCATGGCGGAACCCTTTTTTTGGTGCTATATAGAACCATATAAATGGTTCTTTATAGAACCTTATTTAAATGGTTCTTTATAGAACCTTAGTAAAGGGTTATTTATAGCACCATACTGTTTCCATTTAGAACCTTATGAGCATGTTTTTATAGAACCTTTAAAAAAGGTTGCTCATAGCACCAAAAGGGTTCCTCTATGGCTACAAGCCAAATAACCCTTATCTAGCATGATATAGAACCATTTGTTTTTAGTGTGTAATGCTCGCGTATCACAGGGGTGCGAGCATCTCGACAGACAGTATTAATCTGTTCCTGTAAATGATCTGACAGGCACTACCCCTCTGCTCTAAATGCAGCCACACTCCGCAGATATGGCCCTGCTCACAGGGAGGTGGTAGGCCCCACAATGAGCCCCATTAACAGCTTGTCACACGGTCTCATGTCTCAGTAGCCAGGGAAGAGGAAGACTACTGTGCTGCAGCTCCCCTGCATGAGACCACACACCAAACTGGTGCAGCACTCTAGAAGTCATACTACATAGTGCAGAGTATGGTCCTACAGTACATTCAAGACATTATGTGAAATGGGCAAATCCACCAATTATCGGCAAACATATGGTTTAGCAGAAGAGCACACACACATACACACACTCACACTCCCTCCCCATGGCGAAGTCTGTGGCTGGCTCTTGGCTGGGAGACTGGGGGCTGCTCTCCATCATGTCTGCTGTGAAATAGGGTTGCAGAGCTCTCAGGTCTGATTGGTTTATGCAGAAGGTGACTGCTACTCGGTTAGCCAGTGTTCGGTGAGCTCCCTGAGGTTTGATGCGAGGAGGCTCATCATTCCAGAATGCATTAGCCAGTCCATTAACACAGATATGCCATGTAAAGCACTTGAACTGGCTCAGGGATGCCTAGATTGCTAATGCTGTCGATTAATTCCTGACGTAACTCCCACTGCCACTTTCTTCTGACTCCCTGACCCGCTGCCTGCTCCTCCTGTGTGTGTCTGAGTGCAGCAAGTGTGTCTGAAGAAATAAATATTGTGTTTTTAAGAAATGTCTCTCATTCTATGCTGATATATAAAGCTAAAAGTGACTAACAGTGTTAAATGAAATGATTCCCTAGATTAGTTTGTCTTACATGGCGTTCAGGCTGTGCAATGCCAATTGTAATTCTTTAAGGAGAGAGGGGAACGACAGAAAGACATAGCAGCCATGACTTCTGCATGTTACCTGAAACTGTGACCCAGGTCGCTAGGGTGGGACTGAAGAAATTCAGAAAATAGAGACACAGGCGTCTCTGAGATGTGCTAACTATTCCCAGCTTTTCCTCTCAGTTCAGTGCTACTCACTGTACAATCGCTCAGCTCCTCCCCCCTCACAGCACTAGTCCTGCTGCTGCTGCTGAGTCTCAATACAACGACAAGCCAATTATCTCTCCCAAGGACGACTTCCATGTTTTCATACTGGTCACGAGACTCAAGGGTAGCATTTTCAATGGCAGTGGGAAGAATGCAGCAGCGTTCTCTAACAGCCTGCCTCCTCCTCACAGACGCAGCTCAATTAGGGTTCACATGAAAGAATCCAGGACCCCTGAATTGATGAGATACACACAAAGTGTGTGTGCTGCACGTCCCATATAACTTATAGAAGAAAAGGGTGTCTTAGCACACAGAAACGCACACCAACACAAATTTGCACGAACACAAATGGGTAATTTGGTGCTAATGTTAGAATCAATTTAGATGTTTATTGCCAATCTCTTTTGACTCAGTGGAATAGAGCCAAGGATCCATTGGAGTAACATACGTGGTGGGCATGTGATGAGAGATAGGATGTACTATATTCACACAGACCACATACCGAGATGAAATAAGAGCTAGAGTATGTTGTCGTATGCCATAAAACAACAGAATATTCCTAAGCTGTGAGGCTGTAGCTCAAGAGAGAGGCATGACCTTCCCTTTTCCCTGCAGATGACAATGGTATAATTATTATCACAAAAACAATCATCTGTATTTTTTCCCCACCTAGTAGTAGCTACAGGCTGATAATATACTGTACTGGTTGAAACCCATTTGAATATTTTTGTTGGCAGGAAATCGTATTATGGGCTATTAAAAAGTAATTATTTGTACATACATTTCCTGGGAGTTAGTGGTGAATCCTGGCAGATGCGGTGTAGTGGCTCGCCATGTCGTGTTTATTAAAAAAGCAGGCAGTGCCTTTATCATCTGCAGAGAAACCCTGTGTGTCAAAGCCTATTTTTTTATGGTGCATGCTAATGTAATTACCGCTAGCTGCCTTAGCACTGTCATCTGGAAGGAGAGGGATTATAATAAGATTTATAAACGTTGTTTCACTGAACATCAGGCTACGCCTTCCCTCATCCTTAACACTGTGCCCTTATCTTACTGATGTTATCACCACACTCTCACCTGTGTCTCTCACTATCCAGGGATAAGGCCCATTCCATTTCAATTAAGTCAGTGGTTCATTGAAATGTACTATCTGCATTGACTGAGTAGAAATGGACTCGGATATCAGGCTGGATAATCTGGGAGTTCCCTGCTGATCAGTCCATGACAAACGGACAGCTTTCGTTCACAGGACTTCACGTGTTGAAGCTGTTTTGTAGGTGTCGGTTTTTATTGTAGTTTTATTGATGGTTTATTTTTTAGCCTTGCTGTGAAAATGTCTCCATGTTGCCTCCTGATGCAGCTGCTGTTTGGATAGAGCCTCAGTCTGCAGGAAAAGGAGGCAGGTAATTAGGGATTCTTTTGGGTGGAGATAAAGAAAGTGCAGACTGGGATAGCTGGTACACTGGGATGGCGATGGGCAGAGATTCATGGGCGAAGTGCCGGGAGTTTGGGGAATTTGGTAGGAGGCTGATAATAGAATGATAATAACAGGGGCCATGTTGGGTTTGGGATGTGGAGCGAACTGGAGCCTCATTTGGTCAGGATTCTGCCTGGCACCAGGGTTGAGTTTAGAAGCTCAGTTGTTATCTGTATTGGTCCCTTTATCCTTGACTTGTGTTAGGGATGGAGTCTATTGAAACCGGCAATGTTCCTGACAAATGACCTAGTAGGTTGTGATTGTGTCTTCAGTTTTGTCTGTGTGTGTGCCTGTCTTCCCTAGCTAGTTGATGTCTAGGCTGGTGCTACTGTGTAGGATTGTCCTGTTGTGACTCTGATATTCATCATCCCATTCTTCAGGCAGGTCTGCCAGTCTGAATGTTTACATAGATGAAAGAGATACAAAACTGCCTGTACTAGATATTTTGTTCTGTGTTTGTGAGAACGAAAGTGATTTTGAACTTGGAAAAGAGATGAGGGAAAATGGGTAGTTTTGCTATCCTCATTTATTGACGTAACCTCGGACTGTGTCTAAAATACGTTCTTATTGATGTCCCATCCTTCACAGCTTTTCCAGGATATTATCATTATGTGTCATCATTATGTATCATCATTATTGTACCTCTGGTCATTTTACATTGACTATGCTGTGATCTGCTAATGAGACAGACTGTCATAGTCAGTGTGTTCCAGACAGGGAGAACGTGGCATTTCTCACATTCCAACGTAAGGCTTGTTTGCTTCTCATCAGCGTAATTTGGAGGAAGAACACTATTCATCCTGAGTACACTCAGCTGTGAGGGTCCCAGCTGATAGATCACACCGTATGTGTCCACACATGTTGGGTCCCCACACTGTGACAGAGCTCTGGATGTACCACCAGGTCCATACCCGGGGGCCCTCCACTGCCTAAGATGTCACTGCACTGGTGGCATCTCTCACTGCACACGGCAGATGGGGACAGGCCCAGCAGGCCTTGGGGTTGTGACGGGACAAGAAGGGCTCCTCCTCCTTTCCTCCTTTTAATAAAGGAGGAAAGGAGGATACTGAGGGATATGTGCAGTGGCATTTGGGGGGTGGACAACAGCTGTAGCTGTCAGATACTTTATCAACAGACCCTATGTCTATCCTGTGATGAGTCCTTCATGTCTATGTAGTGACTTCCTTAGCTGGAAAACACTTTCATTCTCTGATTAACTGATGCCTGTCTTATCTAATACATTGTGTTAAACACGGATGCTTTCACCATTTACACACAAAGATACACAGACACTCAAAACTTCCACTCCCATGCAGAATTTTTTTATTGGTGATTTAGCGCTTGACCTACACGTGCTCCAATCTATTTATAAATGCTCTGATTGGCCTCTGGCACGCTGGTGCCGGTCTGCTTCTGACCTTCAGGGATGATGAGAGAGCAGGGTGGCAGGAAGGGGCATGGACCGGGGAGGTCAGCATGGTGCTTGGGTGACGGCACGCAGAGGGGCGGAAAACAACACTTTCTACCCCTTTCTATCACTCTCCGTCCACCCCTCCTCTCCTCCTATCCTCCTCTCGTCTCCACACTGCGCCACCTCCAATTACTCAGGCTTTTTGGATGTTTCGAGGGCCGCTGAATCACACAGAGACTACGGGGAGTGCTGACATTTAAAAGAGCAGATGAATCACAATTAGCATGCTTTGCAAAACAATTAGAACACACTCGGTACACAGCTTATCACACACTGGTCTCGCAGTGTGTTCTCAAACTGACCAGAGCCCAAAACACAACCCAAAGCAGTTACAGCCCTGCTTGTTCTTCACCAATCCTCTTCCTTAATTTGCCTGGGGTGCACTGGGTGGGTTACAGATACATTTTGCATGATTATGTGAATATACATCTCTTCCATTGCATACGTTTCATATGGACTAATATAGAGTCTGTATCGAGTAGTAGTAATAAGTAGTCCATGGTGTGTTAGGGACCGTGCTGGGTGTATGAAGCCTGTCAGTGGCAGTGCATGCTGGAGAAGTTGGAAGTGTTTAAACCTCATTTCCTCCCTAACTGGGTGACATCCCTGCTCCGATGAGATGTGGTATTTTTAATTCCACCCACGGTGGTTTTTAGCATGTGTAGCAATGTGATTTCCTGTGCGGCAGACCTGATCGTCCTCAATGCGATGAGATGGTGGCAAAAGTCTCACCTAAACCTGGTGGCATACTCAGCCGTTAACCCTCTTCAGCCACTGAACAATGTCCCAAGCTCTACCTTCCATCTATGTAAATGTTTTAACCAGCTCACTAGTCTTAGGCACACTGGGTTTATTTACTCACTTTTCCTTAAAGGCTTCTGTGAGCCTATGTCTTTCAACTTACAGGTATCTCCCAGCATAGGAAGTGAACAATAGCAGTGCACTGGCTGAGCGGGGCAGGAGCAATGACAGAGTATACTGTACATCACTGTTCCGGTCGAGGAAACACCTTTGGGAGTGGGACTGGATCTGTTGTGTCACGCTAAGCATGCATGAATAATAGAATCTGCATAATGTCCACCCCCCCCCCCCCCATTCTGCCCCCCGGCAGCCTCCCTCCTGGCTCACAGGGCTTTGTGGGTAATATATGGAGGCTCTCAGGAAGCGCAGCTATTTTCTCCTTGTTTATGGGAAAATAAAGTGCTGTGTAAACTGCTAACAGAGCAGCCAAATAACAGCTTAATAGCCTCTTCTCCTCCATATCTACTGTACTGCATTTCTTGCTCCATCTCTTCCTTCCTTCTTCTTTTTCAAGGGATGAGGACTTGCTGCTGAGATCGTTTGCTATTTTCCGCTCATCTCTTGACAAGCTGACAGCAAATTACTGAGGTGCTTTTTTGCAGGTAAAATGTCTCCCAGTGGTCATTTCATTAAAACTCTATCTAGAGTAAACAAATAACTGCCTTTCTTCACAGAGAGGCATTATGACTGTAGAGAGAGAGAGAGTGTGTGTTCGTGTTTACTGGGAGTGTGTTGGTTTGTGTGTGTTAATGATCTTCTGGAGTTCTCATCCTCCCTGGATTCTCTACGATGAATAATTGTACACAACTTTCCATGGAGTGGATGTGTAGGTTTTATTGAAATGTGTGAGTTTGAGTTGGTAATTATATTGTGAATAACTGAACCTTTGTGGATCCTATACCATTCATTATTTTCACAAAGTTTCTATCTAAAGTTTGTGTACAGTATATCAGTGTGTGTGGACAGTATGTGTGTATTCTCCAGAACGCAGTATGCAGCTGTCTATCACAATAAAGATTGAGAGAGGAGAGCGCTACTGTTCGTCACTTTCATCCTGTCTCCATTCGCTCTGCCTCTCCATTCTCTCTCTCTCCCTGTTCTCTCTCAATTCTCTCGCTCCCCATTCTCTCTCTCTCTCTCTCTCTCTCTCTCTCCATTCACCCTCTCTCCATTCTCCCTCTCTGTCATGCCCTGATCTTAGAGAGACGTTTTATTTCTCTATTTGGTGAGGTCAGGGTGTGATGTGGGGTGGGCATTCTATGTTTTGTATGTTTTGTATTTATTTTTGTTTGGCCGAATGTGGTTCCCAATCAGAGGCAGCTGTCTATCGTTGTTTCTGATTGGGAATCATACTTAGGTAGCCTTTTTCCCCACCTATGTTGTGGGATCTTGATTTTTTACAGCTCTTGTAGCCTACGGAACGGTACAGTCGTTTTGGATTCACTTTGTTATTTTGTTGCTGGTTCTCATTGAAATAAATATGATGACCACAAATTACGCTGCACCTTGGTCTCCTTCAAACAACGCACGTTACACTCTCTCCATTCTCTCTCTCAATTCTTTCTCAATTCTCTCTCTCTCCATTATGTCTCAAAACTCTCTCTTTCTCTCTCTCATTTTGTCTCAATTCCTTATCAAATCTCTCTCTTCATTCTGTCTCAATTCTTTCTCTCTCCATTCTGTCTCAATTCTCTCTCTCTCTCTACATTCTCTCTCAATACTCTCTCTGTCAATTCTCTCTCTCTCTCTCTCTCTCTCTCTCTCTCTCTCTCTCTCTCTCTCTCTCTCTCTCTCTCTCTCTCTCACTGAGTCTGTACATAGTCAAGTGGTCAGGTATTCTGCCACTGTGTACTCTCTGTTTAGGGCCAAATAGCATTCTAGTTTGCTCTGTTTTTTTTTGTTAATTCTTTCCAATGTGTCAAGTAGTAATCTTTTTGTTTTCTCCATGATTTGGTTGGGTCTAATTGTGCTGCTGTCCTGGGGCTCTGTGGGGTGTGTTTGTGTTTGTGAACAGAGCCCCAGGACCAGCTTGCTTAGGGGACTCTTCTCCAGGTTCATCTCTCTGTAGGTGATGCTTTGTTATGGAAGGTTTGGGAATCGCTTCCTTTTATGTGGTTGTAGAATTTAACGGCTCTTTTCTGGATTTTGATAATTAGTGGGTATCGGCCTAATTCTGCTCTGCATGGATTATTTGGTGTTCTACGTTGTACACAGAGGATATTTTTGCAGAATTCTGCATGCAGAGTGTCAATTTGGTGTTTGTCCCATTTTGTTAAGTCTTGGTTGGTGAGCGGACCCCAGACCTCACAACCATAAAGGGCAATGGGCTCTATGACTGATTCAAGTATTTTTAGCCAGATCCTAATTGGTATGTTGAAATTTATGTTCCTTTTGATGGCATAGAATGCCCTTCTTGCCTTGTCTCTCAGATCGTTCACAGCTTTGTGGAAGTTACCTGTGGCGCTGATGTTTAGGCCGAGGTATGTATAATTTTTTGTGTGTTCAAGGGCAACAGTGTCTAGATGGAATTTGTATTTGTGGTCCTGGCGACTGGACCTTTTTTGGAACATGATTATTTTGGTCTTACTGAGATTTACTGTCAGGGCTCAGGTCTGACAGAATCTGTGCAGAAGATCTAGGTGCTGCTGTAGGCCCTCCTTGGTTGGTGACAGAAGCACCAGATCATCAGCAAACAGTAGACATTTGACTTCGGATTCTAGTAGGGTGAGGCCGGGTGCTGCAGACTTTTCTAGTGCCCGCGCCAATTCGTTGATATATATGTTGAAGAGGGTGGGGCTTAAGCTGCATCCCTGTCTCACCCCATGACCCTGTGTGAAGAAATGTGTGTTTTTTGCCAATTTTAACCGCACACTTGTTGTTTGTGTACATGGATTTTATAATGTTGTATGTTTTAGCCCCAACACCACTTTCCATCAATTTGTATAGCAGACTCTCATGCCAAATTGAGTTGAAGGCTTTTTTGAAATCAACAAAGCATGAGAAGACTTTGCCTTTGTTTTGGTTTGTTTGGTTGTCAATTAGGGTGTGCAGGGTGAATACATGGTCTGTTGTACGGTAATTTGGTAAAAAGCCAATTTGACATTTGCTCAGTACATTGTTTTTATTGAGGAAATGTACAAGTCTGCTGTGATAATGCAGAGGATTTTCCCAAGGTTACTGTTGAAGCATATTCCACAGTAGTTATTGGGGTCAAATTTGTCTCCACTTTTGTGGATTCTGGTGATCAGTCCTTGGTTCCAAATATTGGGGAAGATGCCAGAGCTAAGGATGATGTTAAAGAGTTATAGCCAATTGGAATTTGTTGTCTGCATATTTGATCATATCATTAAGGATACCATCAACACCACAAGCATTTTTGGGTTGGAGGGTTTTTTATTTTGTCCTATAACTCATTCAAGGTAATTGGAGAATCCAGTCGGTTCTAGTAGTCTTTAATAGTTGATTCTAAGATTTGTATTTGATCATGTATATGTTTTTGCTATTTATTCTTTGTTATAGAGCCAAAAATATTGGAGAAGTGGTTTACCCATACATCTCCATTTTGGATAGATAATTCTTCATGTTGTTGTTTGTTTAGTGTTTTCCAATTCTCCCAGAAGTGGTTAGAGTCTTTGGATTCTTCAATTACGTTGAGCTGATTTCTGACGTGCTGTTCCTTCTTTTTCCGTAGTGTATTGTATTTCTGTATTGTGTTAGTGATTCATCATAGTGAAGGCGTAGACTCAGGTTTTCTGGGTCTCTATGTTTTTGGTTGGACAGGTTTCTCAATTTCTTTCTTAGATTTTTGCATTCTTCATCAAACCATTTGTCATTGTTGTTCATTTTCTTCAGTTTTCTATTTGAGATTTTTAGATTTGATAGGGAAGCTGAGAGGTCAAATATACTGTTAACCTGTTGCGACGACCAAACCCGGATCCGGGATTCTATTTATAGACCTAAGCTCATTACCATAACGCAACGTTAACTATTCATGAAAATCGCAAATGAAATGAAATAAATATGCTAGCTCTCAAGCTTAGCCTTTTGTTAACAACACTGTCATCTCAGATTTTCAAAATATGCTTTTCAACCATAGGAAAACAATCATTTGTGTAACAGTAGCTAGCTAGCGTAGCATTTAGCGTTAGCATTAGCGTTAGCATTTAGCAGGCAACTATCACAAAAACAAGTAAAGCCTTCAAATAAAATAACTTACCTTTGAAGAACTTCTGATGTTTTCAATGAGGAGACTCTCAGTTAGATAGCAGATGCTCCGTTTTTCCAAAAAGATTCTTTGTATATTAGAAATAGCTCCGTTTTGTACATCACATTTGGCTACCAAAAAAAAAAAAAAAAAAAAAAAAAACGAAAATTCAGCCCTCAAAACGCAAACTTTTTTCCAAATTAACTCCATAATATCGACTGAAACATGGCAAACGTGGTTTAGAATCAATCCTCAAGGTGTTTTTCCACATATCTCTTCAATGATATATCCTTCGTGGAAGCCTGGTTTCTCCTTGCTCTCAAATGGAAAAATAATTGCACCTGGCTTTACGCTCCAATTTCGACGCAGGGACACCAGGAGGACACTTGGAAAATGTAGTCTCTTATGGTCAATCTTCCAATGATATGCCTACAAATACGTCACAATGCTGCTAACACTTTGGGGGAACGACAGAAAGTGTAGGCTCATTCCTTGCGCAATCACAGCCATATAAGGAGACAATGGAAAACAGAGCTTCAGAAATTCTGCTCATTTCTTGGTTGATGCATCATCTTGGTTTCGCCTGTAGAATGAGTTCTGGGGCACTTACAGACAATATCTTTGCAGATTCTGAAACTTCAGAGTGTTTTCTTTCAAAAACTGTCAAGAATATGCATAGTCGAGCATCTTTTCGTGACAAAATATCGCGCTTAAAACGGGAACGTTTTTTATCCAAAAATGAAATAGCGCCCCTAGAGATCAAAGAGGTTAAGATTTTCTACTGCCAAGTTTACACCTTCACAATTACAGTGGAACGTTTTACCCAGGAAATTGTCAAAAGGGGATTGAATTTGTTGTTGCCTAATTGTTTTTTGGTAGGTTTCCAAACTGCATTCCTTCCATCTATAGCATTTCTTAATGTTACTCAGTTCCTTTGGCTTTGATGCCTCATGATTGAGTATTGCTCTGTTCAAGTAGACTGTGATTTTGCTGTGGTCTGATAGGGGTGTCAGTGGGCTGACTGTGAATGCTCTGAGAGACTCTGGGTTGAGGTCAGTGATAAAGTAGTCTACAGTACTACTGCCAAGAGATGAGCTATAGGTGTACCTACCATAGGAGTCCCCTCGAAGTCTACCATTGTCTGTGTACATACCCAGCGTGCGACAGAGCTGCAGGAGTTGTGACCCGTTTTTGTTGGTTATGTTGTCATAGTTGTGCCTAGGGGGGCATATGTGGGGGGGGATGCTGTCACCTGCAGGCAGGTGTTTGTCACCCTGTGTGCTGAGGGTGTCAGGTTCTTGTCCGGTTCTGGCATTTAGGTTGCCACAGACTAGTACATGTCCCTGGGCCTGGAAATGATTGATTTCCCCCTCCAGGATGGAGAAGCTGTCTTCCTTAAAGTATGGGGATTCTAGTGGGGGGATATAGGTAGCACACAGGAGGACATTTTTCTCTGTTAAGACAATTTCCTTATTAATTTCTAGCCAAATGTAAAATGTTCCTGTTTTGACTAATTTAATAGAGTGAGTTAGGTCTGCTCTATACCAAATTAGCATACCCCCTGAGTCCCTTCCCTGTTTCACACCTGGTAGTTTGGTGGATGGGACTACCAGCTCTCTGTAACCTAGAGGGAAACCAGTGGGTCCGTCTCCTCTATACCAGGTTTCTTGTAGGATGACAATGTCTGTATTACCGATTTCTTTGCTGAAGTCCGGGTTCCTGCTCTTTAGGCCAAAGGCAGATGACCTCAGGCCTTGGATATTCCAGGATGATATAATGAAGGCTTTTTGTTCCATAAAGTGTCCAATGTTGTTGGTCGTGGTTTGGCCTCAGGCCAGTAAGTGTGAGCAGAGCCTGCTGAGCATCTGGTACATGCCATTGGCTTGGGCGAGTGTACGAGTGGGGGTTGGGCCTGTTTGCCCGCTCACTACCTGGGCGTATGTGTGAATTCCATGTTGAGGCCCTCTTTGCGGGGGTGGGGTGGATGGGGTGGGCAGGAGTGGCATAGGTCTGATCTGAGGGGGCCTAAATGGGGTGTGGGCATGGGTGACGTGGGGGGGGGGGGGGGGGGTGATTGGTTGGGTGGGGGTGTGGATGTGTCTGGGGGTGCTGTGGTCTGGATGTAAGTCCTCTTGGCGTGGGTCCTCTATGTGTAGGTCCAGGGGAGTCCTGCAGGTCTTGGAGGGTGTCTCGCTGGTCTGGGTGAGGTGTCTATTGATCTGTTGCTCCTGTGTGAAGTGTTGGGGATACGTTTGAGAGCGATGTCCTTTAGAGTCCGGGAAAAAGGTGGGCACTGCTGCCTTGTAGAGGTGGACCTGGTCATAGAGGCTGTTCAAGTCCAGGGTAGAGTGGTGGACCAGGAAAACATTTGGTTTTGAGGCACAGTCACGGGAAATACTTGCGTTTACCTGCTGTATTGTGGCAGGGTGGAAGTCTTTTTGTGGTAGCAGGGTGGAGATAACCACTTGTGCGTTGGGGAAAGTAGAGGAAGCCTTTTCAATCACTCCCTTCAGTGCTGTGGCCACCCTTTCCTGCTGTACTCTCAGGTTGTTTGTGCCTGTGTGTATTATTATGTGGCTAGGTGAGCCTAGTTGGTCCTCATACAGAAGGTCTAGGGCGCGCTGGGTGTTTGGACACCAGAGTTTAGACACACTGTTTGGGAAAAAGTTTTTTTTCTTCTATATATTTCCCATTTGAGTCCATAAGGAGTACAATCTGTGTCTTGTTTTTGTCCTCCGTGCGTGTGTGTGGGGGGGGGGGGGTTGTCAGAAGGGCTATCAGGGTGGCTGACAGGGGGGTGCTCAGAGGGGGTGAGAGCCGCTGGGCTTGGGGTTCTTCATTTGTCTGTTCTGCAGTGATGTCGACTCTATGGTCGGGGTCTGGTGTGGACTGTTCTGCTGTGGTGTCGAGACTTTTGTCGGGTGCTGAGGTGGGCTGTTCTGCTGGCTTCTCTGTGGGGGTGGCCACCTCTCTAGTGGGTTGTTCTCTGTCACACGCCATTCCCCTCAACCTCTCCACCAGCAGTCTGATCCTCTCCTCTAGTGCTCTGTTCTTCTCCTGCTCCTGCTCTTTCTCCTGTTGAAGTTGTCTCACCACTGTCCAGAGTGCAGATATGTCTCTCTCCACCTCCAGCACTCCGGGTCTGGTTAAGGGGGTGTTGTTGTGCTGGACTGTTATCTGGGTCTGTGCTGACTGAAGTGTAATCACCTGCTGTTCCAGCTCCACCTGCCTTGCCTCCAGCTGGGTGAATTTATCCTTCATTTCAATGAGGGAGTTGTACTCTGTGCTGGGAGGTTGACTCTCCGCTGGGGGTTGCTCATCTGTGGGGTTATAGAGTGAAGAGGTCTGGTCTGACCCGCTCGGGGTTGGGGTATCTTTATCAAGGGAGAGCTTCTTTAATTTGGTGAAAGTCCAGCTGAAACTGTTTGGTGTTACCCTGTACCATTACTGTTCCGGACTTATAGAGGTTTATATTAGCTGACTCAGAGTCCTCGTTGTCAAGTATCCTGAGTTTCCACCCCTCGTTAACCCCTCCTCTCTTAACAAAGGGGTAGTGTGCTAATATAGCACTGTGCCATGCCAGGGGATGGTTTGTGTGGAAGATAAGGTTGCTGATGTTCCCATTTTTGTAATGGTCAGCAAAAGGTGTCTCTTGACTCTCCTGCCATTGTTGGGCTAATAAGCTTTGACACCTCTCACTTGACACGTCAGTACTAGTTGAAGCTGTATCAAGTTTGGGAGAATTATGTTAGCATTCAGTCGTTATAAAGTAATGTTGTGTATTTTTCTTCTTGGCTTTTGGAAATAGAATATAATTTCAGACTAAACATTACTCACTCCAGGTTGGGTGGTGTTTTCAGGTTTCTGTTGTTTTCCAGAGAATTTGCTGTATAGAATAATAATCCTTGATAGTTGTGAACCTTCCAGGTGATTCCGTAATTCCGTCCAAAATCAGGTTGTAGGTTTTGAGTTTTGATTTGAAGTGAGGGTTATGTTGTAGAGGGTAGCATCCTGTATGTGTTCCTGACAAAAAAATCTAAGTTTATCTAACTCTAAATCTATATTTTTTAAAGAAAATGCTGAAAAATTATCTCTCTCTCTCTCTCTCTCCATTCTGTCTGAATTCTCTCTCTATCTTTCCCCACTCTCTCAATGCTCTCTCTCTCTCTCTCAATGCTCCCTCTCTCTCTCTCTCTCTTTCTCTCTCAATAATCTCTCTCTATTCTGTCTCAATTATCACTCTCTCCATTCTGTCTCAATTCTCTCTCTCCATTCTGTCTCAATTCTCTCTCTCTCTCTCTCTCTCTCTCTCTCTCTCTCTCTCTCTCTCTCTCCCCCCATTATGTCTCAATTCTCTCTCTCCCCCTATTCTGTCTCAATTCCCTCTCTCTCTCTTTCCATTCTGTCTAAATTATCTCTCTCTGTTCTGTCTCAATTCTCTCTTTCTCTCCCTCTCTCTTTCCGTTCTGTCACAATTCTCTCTCTCAATTCTCTCTTCTTGTGACTCTCAAACCCGGATCCGGGAGCGTAATCATAGCCTCAAACTAATTAGCATAACGCAGCGGACATAAATCTTCCTACAAAATCTTCCTATTCATGAAAATCACAAATTAAATATATTGAGACACAGCTTAGCCTTTTGTTAATCACACTGTCATCTCAGATTTTCAAAATATGCTTTACAGCCAACGCTAGACAAGCATTTGTGTAAGTTTATCATGGCATAATGCTATGCTAGGCTCTGCTGGCAGCAGGCAACATTTTCACAAAAATAAGAAAAGCAATCAAATTAAATCATTTACCTTCGGATGTTTTCACTAAGGAGACTCCCAGTTAGATAGCAAATGTTCCTTTTTTCCAAAAAATATTATTTTTGTAGGCGGAATAGCTCCCGTTTGTTCGTTATAATCCAAGATGGCGTAGCAGTCAGACGTCTTGTCGTGTCGTGTCCCTTGTATATATCGTTTTTTACATATTTTTCTTCGCATATCTTTTAAAACATTTTGCTAAACCTCAACTTCTAAATACTCTCCTGCAACCCGCCTCACCCAAGCGGATCTGCCTTTTTTTTGAAAGTATTTATATTTACTTCGGATCCGGAACCACTCAACTGAAGCTAGCCAGCTAACTACCAGCTATCAGTCAGCAAACCATTGCTAGCGGTCTTCAGCTAACCGGTCATCAGCTAACCTTTAGTTCGGAAAGCTCTCGCCAGTTCGAACAACGCGACTTTAACCAGAGCATAACGGACCTATTATTTTTTTATCCCCGGATTCCCACCGGATTCCCACCGCAAACGGAACATTTTCAGCTGGATCTTCACAACTAGCTAACTAGCTAACCGCAACCCCGGATGATTACTCCTGGCTAGCGTTTCCATCCACTTAGCTTGAAGCTAGCCCGGCCAGAGCTTCTGTGCTACCACCGAAGCATACTCCTGGGCTACAATATCCGGACCCACGACCGGTCTATCGATGTCACCGCATGAAGAGGCATAAACAGACTCACCCCATCGCGACGTCCCACAAAGGCTAACTTTCTAGCCCTTGCTATCTCCTTGCTTGCTAATTCGGGCCTGCTAACTGCTAGCTTGTTTAGCCCCGGTCCGCTAACTGCTACCTTGTTTAGCCCCGGCCTACTAACTGTTAGCTTGTTAGCACAGGCCTGCTAACCGTCTGAATCGCCGCGTCCCATATTTACTTTCAATCTCTTTTCGATTTTTTATTCATTTATACCTTCCGGTAACCTGCCTCACCCAATGTGATACGGAATCGCTATTATTTTTAATTTTTAGAACACATTCAAGAACCTCCAGAAGCTAACCAGCTAACTAGCTACCAGCTTTTTAGTCATTGTTAGCCACTGCTAGCGGCTTTTACCTTCTGCACAGCCAGCCAGTTTTTTTTTTTAACCTGGATAATACTCGCCAGTCTAGCTTCCCTGCCCCATCCACCACTGCCCCCTGGACACTGATCACTTGGCTACATAGCTGATGCATGCTGGACTGTCCATTAATCACAGTACTCCATTCTGCTTGTTTATGTTTTATCTGTCGGCCCCAGCCGCACTCAGGCTCTGTGTGTAGTTAATCCGACTCTCCCTGCCTAGTCAACGCCATTTTACCTGCTGTTGTTGTGCTAGCTGATTAGCTGTTGTTGTCTCACCTACTGTTTTAGCTACTGTTTTAGCTAGCTCTCCCAATTCAACACCTGTGATTACTGTATGCCTCGCTGTATGTCTCTCTCAAATGTCAATATGCCTTGTATACTGTTGTTCAGGTTAGTTATCATTGTTTTAGTTTACAATGGAGCCCCTAGTTCCACTCTTCATACCCCTGATACCTCCTTTGTCCCACCTCCCACACATGCGGTGACCTCACCCATTACAACCAGCATGTCCAGAGATACAACCTCTCTCATCATCACCCAATGCCTGGGCTTACCTCCCTTGTACCCGCACCCCACCATACCCCTGTCTGCGCATTATGCCCTGAATATATTCTACCATGCCCAGAAATCTGCTCCTTTTATTCTCTGTCCCCAACGCTCTAGGCGATCAGTTTTGATAGCCTTTAGCCGCACCCTCATACTACTCCTCCTCTGTTCCGCGGGTGATGTGGAGGTAAACCCAGGCCCTGCATGTTCCCAGGCACCCTCATTTGTTGACTTCTGTGATCGAAAAAGCCTTGGTTTCATGCATGTCAACATCAGAAGCCTCCTCCCTAAGTTTGTTTTACTCACTGCTTTAGCACACTCTGCTAACCCTGATGTCCTTGCCGTGTCTGAATCCTGGCTCAGGAAGGCCACCAACAATTCTGAGATTTCCATACCCAACTATAACATTTTCCGTCAAGATAGAACTGCCAAAGGTGGAGGAGTTGCAGTCTACTGCAGAGATAGCCTGCAAAGTTCTGTCATACTTTCCAGGTCCATACCCAAACAGTTCGAACTACTAATTTTGAAAATTACTCTCTCCAGAAATAAGTCTCTCACTGTTGCCGCCTGCTACCGACCCCCCTCAGCTCCCAGCTGTGCCCTGCACACCATTTGTGAATTGATCGCCCCCCATCTAGCTTCAGAGTTTGTTCTGTTAGGTGACCTAAACTGGGATATGCTTAACACCCCGGCAGTCCTACAATCTAAGCTAGATGCCCTCAATCTCACACAAATCATCAAGGAACCCACCAGGTACAACCCTAAATCTGTAAACAAGGGCACCCTCATAGACGTCATCCTGACCAACTGGCCCTCCAAATACACCTCCGCTGTCTTCAACCAGGATCTCAGCGATCACTGCCTCATTCAGTCAAACGACCACCCCTCATCACTGTCAAACGCTCCCTAAAACACTTCTGTGAGCAGGCCTTTCTAATCGACCTGGCCCGGGCATCAGTTGAGGAAGCCTGGTCATTCTTTAAAAGTAACTTCCTCACCATTTTAGATAAGCATGCTCCGTTCCAAAAATGCAGAACTAAGAACAGATATAGCCCTTGGTTCACTCCAGACCTGACTGCCCTCGACCAGCACAAAAACATCCTGTGGCGGACTGCAATAGCATCGAATAGTCCCCGCGATATGCAACTGTTCAGGGAAGTCAGGAACCAATACACTCAGTCAGTCAGGAAAGCTAAGGCCAGCTTCTTCAGGCAGAAATTTGCATCCTGTAGCTCCAACTCCAAAAAGTTCTGGGACACTGTGAAGTCCATGGAGAACAAGAGCACTTCCTCCCAGCTGCCCACTGCACTGAGGCTATGTAACACGGTCACCACCGATAAATCCATGATTATCGAAAACTTCAACAAGCATTTCTCAATGGCTGGCCATGCCTTCCGCCTGGCTACTCCAACCTCGGCCAACAGCTCCGCCCCCCCCCCCCCCCCCCCCCCCCCCCGCAGCTACTCGCCCAAGCCTCTCCAGGTTCTCCTTTACCCAAATCCAGATAGCAGATGTTCTGAAAGAGCTGCAAAACCTGGACCCGTACAAATCAGCTGGGCTTGACAATCTGGACCCTCTATTTCTGAAACTATCCGCCGCCATTGTCGCAACCCCTATTACCAGCCTGTTCAACCTCTCTTTCATATCGTCTGAGATCCCCAAGGATTGGAAAGCTGCCACAGTCATCCCCCTCTTCAAAGGGGGAGACACCCTGGACCCAAAATGTTACAGACCTATATCCATCCTGCCCTGCCTATCTAAGGTCTTTGAAAGCCAAGTCAACAAACAGGTCACTGACCATCTCGAATCCCACCGTACCTTCTCCGCTGTGCAATCTGGTTTCCGAGCTGGTCACGGGTGCACCTCAGCCACACTCAAGGTACTAAACGATATCATAACCGCCATCGATAAAAGACAGTACTGTGCAGCCATCTTCATCGACCTTGCCAAGGCTTTCGACTCTGTCAATCACCATATTCTTATCGGCAGACTCAGTAGCCTCGGTTTTTCGGATGACTGCCTTGCCTGGTTCACCAACTACTTTGCAGACAGAGTTCAGTGTGTCAAATCGGAGGGCATGCTGTCCGGTCCTCTGGCAGTCTCTATGGGGGTGCCACAGGGTTCAAGCCTCGGGCTGACTTTTTTCTCTGTATATATCAATGATGTTGCTCTTGCTGCGGGCGATTCCCTGATCCACCTCTACGCAGACGACACCATTCTATATACTTCCGGCCCGTCCTTGGACACTGTGCTATCTAACCTCCAAGCGAGCTTCAATGCCATACAACACTCTTTCTGTGGCCTCCAACTGCTCTTAAACGCTAGTAAAACCAAATGCATGCTTTTCAACCGTTCGCTGCCTGCACCCGCACGCCTGACTAGCATCACCACCCTGGATGGTTCCGACCTTGAATATGTGGACATCTATAAGTACCTAGGTGTCTGGCTAGACTGTAAACTCTCCTTCCAGACTCATATCAAACATCTCCAATCGAAAATCTAATCTAGAGTCGGCTTTCTATTCCGCAACAAAGCCTCCTTCACTCACGCCGCCAAACTTACCCTAGTAAAACTGACTATCCTACCGATCCTCGACTTCGGCGATGTCATCTACAAAATTGCTTCCAACACTCTACTCAGCAAACTGGATGCAGTTTATCACAGTGCCATCCGTTTTGTCACTAAAGCACATAATACCACCCACCACTGCGACCTGTATGCTCTAGTCGGCTAGCCCTCGCTACATATTCGTCGCCAGACCCACTGGCTCCAGGTCATCTACAAGTCCATGCTAGGTAAAAGCTCCGCCTTATCTCAGTTCACTGGTCACGATGGCAACACCCATCCGTAGCACCCGCTCCAGCAGGTGTATCTCACTGATCATCCCTAAAGCCAACACCTCATTTGGCCGCCTTTCGTTCCAGTTCTCTGCTGCCTGTGACTGGAGCGAATTGCAAAAATCGCTGAAGTTGGAGACTTTCATCTCCCTCACCAACTTCAAACATCTGCTATCTGAGCAGCTAACCGATCGCTGCAGCTGTACATAGTCTATCGGTAAATAGCCCACCCATTTTTACCTACCTCATCCCCATACTGTTTTTATTTATTTACTTTTCTGCTCTTTTGCACACCAATATCTCTACCTGTACATGACCATCTGATCATTTATCACTCCAGTGTTAATCTGCAAAATTGTAATTATTCGCCTACCTACTCATGCCTTTTGCACACAATGTATATAGACTCCCCTTTTTTTCTACTGTGTTATTGACTTGTTAATTGTTTACTCCATGTTTAACTCTGTGTTGTCTGTTCACACTGCTATGCTTTATCTTGGCCAGGTCGCAGTTGCAAATGAGAACTTGTTCTCAACTAGCCTACCTGGTTAAATAAAAGTGAAATATTTTTTTTTTTTAAAGTCACGTTTGGCTGAGAAATCGACCGGAAAATGTGGTCACTACAACGCCAAACTTTTTTTCAAATTAGCTCCATAATATCGACAGAGACATGGCAAACGGTATTTAGAATCAATCCTCAAGGTGTTTTTCACATATCCATTCGATAATATATCCGTCGGGACAATTGGTTTCTCATAAGAAGCGATTGGAAAAATGGCTACCTCAGTACTTTACGCAAGATTTTCTGCGGGAACCATCATGTGACCACTTGCTCAATCAAATCAAATCAAATCAAATGTTATTTGTCACATACACATGGTTAGCAGATGTTAATGCGAGTGTAGCGAAATGCTTGTGCTTCTAGTTCCGACAATGCAGTAATAACTAACAAGTAATCTAGCTAACAATTCCAAACTACTACCTTATAGACACAAGTGTAAGGGGATAAAGAATATTTACATAAAGATATATGAATGAGTGATGGTACAGAGCGGCATAGGCAAGATACAGTAGATAGTATTGAGTGCAGTATATACATATGAGATGAGTATGTAAACAAAGTGGCATAGTTAAAGTGGCTAGTGATACATGTATTACATAAAGATGCAGTAGATGATATAGAGTACAGTATATACATATACATATGAGATGAATAATGTAGGGTATGTAAACATTATATTAGGTAGAATTGTTTAAAGTGGCTAGTGATATATTTTACATCATTTCCCATCATTTCCCATTATTAAAGTAGCTGGAGTTGAGTCCGTGTGTTGGCAGCAGCCACTCAATGTTAGTGGTGGCTGTTTAACAGTCTGATGGCCTTGAGATAGAAGCTGTTTTTCAGTCTCTCGGTCCCAGCTTTGATGCACCTGTACTGACCTCGCCTTCTGGATGATAGCGGGGTGAACAGGCAGTGGCTCGGGTGGTTGTTGTCCTTGATGATCTTTATGGCCTTCCTGTGACATCGGGTGGTGTAGGTGTCCTGGAGGGCAGGTAGTTTGCCCCCGGTGATGCGTTGTGCAGACCTCACTACCCTCTGGAGAGCCTTACGGTTGTGGGCGGAGCAGTTGCCGTACCAGGCGGTGATACAGCCCGACAGGATGCTCTCGATTGTGCATCTGTAGAAGTTTGTGAGTGCTTTTGGTGACAAGCCAAATTTCTTCAGCCTCCTGAGGTTGAAGAGGCGCTGCTGCGCCTTCTTCACGATGCTGTCTGTGTGGGTGGACCAATTCAGTTTGTCTGTGATGTGTACGCCGAGGAACTTAAAACTTACTACCCTCTCCACTACTGTTCCATCGATGTGGATAGGGGGGTGTTCCTTCTGCTGTTTCCTGAAGTCCACAATCATCTCCTTAGTTTTGTTGACGTTGAGTGTGAGGTTATTTTCCTGACACCACACTCCGAGGGCCCTCACCTCCTCCCTGTAGGCCGTCTCGTCGTTGTTCGTAATCAAGCCTACCACTGTTGTGTCGTCCGCAAACTTGATGATTGAGTTGGAGGCGTGCGTGGCCACGCAGTCGTGGGTGAACAGGGAGTACAGGAGAGGGCTCAGAACGCACCCTTGTGGGGCCCCAGTGTTGAGGATCAGCGGGGTGGAAATGTTGTTGCCAACCCTCACCACCTGGGGGCGGCCCGTCAGGAAGTCCAGTACCCAGTTGCACAGGGCGGGGTCGAGACCCAGGGTCTCGAGCTTGATGACGAGCTTGGAGGGCACTATGGTGTTAAATGCCGAGCTGTAGTCGATGAACAGCATTCTCACATAGGTATTCCTCTTGTCCAGATGGGTTAGGGCAGTGTGCAGTGTGGTTGAGATTGCATCGTCTGTGGACCTATTTGGGCGGTAAGCAAATTGGAGTGGGTCTAGGGTGTCAGGTAGGGTGGAGGTGATATGGTCCTTGACTAGTCTCTCAAAGCACTTCATGATGACGGAAGTGAGTGCTACGGGGCGGTAGTCGTTTAGCTCAGTTACCTTAGCTTTCTTGGGAACAGGAACAATGGTGGCCCTCTTGAAGCATGTGGGAACAACAGACTGGGATAGGGATTGATTGAATATGTCCGTAAACACACCAGCCAGCTGGTCTGCGCATGCTCTGAGGGCGCGGCTGGGGATGCCGTCTGGGCCTGCAGCCTTGCGAGGGTTGACACGTTTAAATGTTTTCCTCACGTCTGCTGCATGTTTTAGTTGCGGGCCGTGTCAGTGGCACTGTATTGTCCTCAAAGCGGGCAAAAAAGTTATTTAGTCTGCCTGGGAGCAAGACATCCTGGTCCATGACGGGGCCGGTTTTCTTTTTGTAATCCGTGATTGACTGTAGACCCTGCCACATACCTCTCGTGTCTGAGCCGTTGAATTGCGATTCTACTTTGTCTCTATACTGACGCTTAGCTTGTTTGATTGCCTTGCGGAGGGAATAGTTACACTGTTTGTTTCCGGTCACCTTGCCCTGATTAAAAGCAGTTGTTCGGGCTTTCAGTTTCACGCGAATGCTGCCATCAATCCACGGTTTCTGGTTTGGGAATGTTTTAATCGTTGCTATGGGAACGACATCTTCAACGCACGTTCTAATGAACTCGCTCACCGAATCAGCGTATTCGTCAATGTTGTTGTCTGACGCAATACGAAACATATCCCAGTCCACGTGATGGAAGCAGTTTTGGAGTGTGGAGTCGGCTATTCTTCGACATAAATGCGTAAAAAGATGTCACAATGCTGTAGACACCTTGGGGAATACGTAGAAAGCGTAAGCTCATTCGTAGCCCATTCACAGCCATATAAGGAGTCATTGGCATGAAGCGGTTTCAAAAAAATGTGGCACTTCCTGGTTAGATTTTTATCTGGGTTTCGCCTGTAACATCAGTTCTGTTGCACTCACAGACACTATCTTTGCAGTTTTGGAAACGTCAGAGTGTTTCTATCCAAAGCTGTCAATTATATGCATAGTCGAGCATGTTGTCGTGACAAAATATCCCGTTTAAAACGGGAACGTTTTTTATCCAAAAATTTAAATACTGCCCCCTAGTTGCAAAAGGTTAAATTTGCTTTCTTGGCATGACGTAACAATGTACATATTGCCAATGTACATATTGCCCTATTGCCAGTTCTCTCTCTCTCAATTCTCTCAAATCTCTCTCCATTCTGTCTCAATTCTCTCTCTCTCTCCATTCTGTTTCAATGCTCTCTCTCCATTCTGTCTCAATTCTCTCCCTCTCTATTCTCTCTCTCTCTCTCTCTCTCTCTCTCTCTCTCTCTCTCTCTCGCTCTCTCTCTCTCTCTCAATACTCTCTCTAATTCTGTCTCAATTCTCTCTTTCTCTCTCTCTCTCCATTCTGTCTAAATTCTCTCTCTCACTCTCTCTCTCTCTCCATACTGTCACAATTCTCTCTCTCTCTCCATTCTGTCTCAATTCTCTCTCTCTCTCCATTCTGTTTCAATTCTCTCTCTCCATTATGTCTCAATTTTCTCTCTCTCTCTCTCGCTCTCTCTCTCTCTCTCTCTCTCTCTCTCTCTCTCAATACTCTCTCTAATTCTGTCTCAATTCTCTCTTTCTCTCTCTCTCTCCATTCTGTCTCAATTCTCTCTCGCTCGCTCTCTCTCACTCTCTCCATTCTGTCTCAATTCTCTCTCTCTCTCTCTCCATTCTCTCTCAATTCTCTCTCTCTCCCCCCATTATTTATTAATTATCTCTCTCTCTCTCTCTCTCTCTCTCTCTCTCTCTCAATACTCTCTCTCAATAATCTCTCTCTCTCTCTTTCTCTCTCAATACTCTCTCTCTATTCAGTCTCAATTACCTCTCTCTCTCTCAATTCTCTCCCTCTCTGTTCTCTCTCTCTCTCTCTCTCTCTCTCTCTCTCTCTCTCTCTCTCTCTCTCTCTCTCTCTCTTTCTCTCTGTCTCATCCCCCCCCCCCAGCTACTGTTTCCCTGTTAGACAGTTGGTATCGGCAGTGTGATGTGAAGTGTGATGGGGACTGAAGCCCTAATGAAAGGAGATCTGGAGAGATGAGGCTCAGTGAGGCTGGGGAGCCGGCAAGATGGTTGAGCTGTGCCCCTGGGGAAGTTTAGCCCTGATAAAGAGGAGGGCAGCTAAAGCTCGGCGGGAAACGCTGAGGCTTACCTGTTCTCCAAGACCAATATGAGGAACACGCACCCAGCCCCGTTTCAGACTGAGCAGACTAAATCCATCATAATTTACTGCAAATCTGAGCACCCCATTGTTCAGATTAATCCATATAGTGTGTGTGTGTGCATGTGTGTGTGCATGTGTGTGTGCATGTGTGTGTACATGCGTGAGTGCATGAAAGTCTGCATACCGCAAATCGGTGGAAGGATGATAGATAGGTAAAAGGTAAATAGTTGAATGGGTAAATTGATTGACAGGTAGGGAGGTGAAACAAATCCCAGGGGTACACACGCACCTGAAGCTTTAGTGAAGGCAGAATGGTGGCCAGTCTCCTGAGACAGACCACCTACAGGCTGGAGTACCTGTACATGCTCACAGACAGGGAGAGTGGGGAGCACGGGGCCAAGAGAGAGGGCAGAGCATGCACTTAACAATGCAAATTAGCCTGAGCACCATCCCTCTCTCTCTCACACACACAAACACACCACACACCACACGCACACACACGTGAGTATGTTACATCCTCTTCCTGTTCCCCATCTGGTTCATCTTAATCACCCACTGCCTTCTCTGCTGCTAGAGGTCAGGCGTCATTTTGCTCTGGCCTTTCCACCGCTCTGAGCCCCTCTGAAGTGTCACATTAACATGATGAGACAAAAAGAGCACCTGTGAAAAGTGCTACTTTCGGGATGCAAACTTGTCACCTTTCATCCGTTTTTAACCTCAAATAGGTAATTCATGTGGATCATGTCAATCTGATGAGTTGGAAAAATCCAATAGAAATCCTGCAGGGAAAATCTACAGGAATTTTGTGGTCACTTTCCTGAGAGGGAGAACAGTGTACTTTCAGACTTTGTTCAGATTGGTAACCAATTCTGTTGATACATAACTCTTCAAGAGAATACTTTCAGGTGCTTTAATAGACAAAACATCATATTTCTATTGAATTCAAGGATTGATGTGTTTGATCGCAAATATTTTTTTTATTTAACCAGGCAAGTCAGTTAAGAACAAATTCTTATTTACAATGACGGCCTACCGGGGAAGAGTGGGTTAACTGCTTTGTTCAGGGGCAGAACAGATTTTTACCTTGTCAGCTCAGGGATTCGATCCAGCAACCTTTCAATTACTGGCCCAAAGCTCTAACCACTAGGCTACCTGCTACTACCACTTATTGGTAAAGGACAAGCTGAATCATTTTCTCAACATTGTAAAGAACCTTAGGAAATACATTTAATTTATTCTCCCCTGGAAAAACTAGGCTACAGTGGTGCCTACATTTTATCATAATGTCAACGTATTATCCCCACTGGACATGTAGCCTACAGATGCCTGCCTCGTTGACAAGCGAGGACGAAATTTCACTAATCGGCAAATGTATTATGGATGGATAGGTTTTAGCCTGATCTGGGCGGAGGAGAGTGAGAACAGGGTGGATCAAGTCATGTAAGCAACAAAGTGAGGTAGTTTGTATGGATGATCAGATTGAATGGTGTGTGAGTGTAATCAGCTATATTGTACTCCCTCTTCGTCAGAGCTCGATAGAGCAGCGATACTATCAAGAGCAGTGTGTGGGTTCTTTCTTTTTTCTCATCTTATTCAACTGTTACCATGCACCTGCAAGAAAGATAGCTCAGATCTGCGAGTGTCTTTTGAATTATTTCTGACTACAAACCCCCCTAAAATGGTTTCTCACAAATCTGGCAACCCTGTTTGCTTTCACGCTACGACTCTCGTTCTCTTTCTCCATCACCTCTCTGTGTGTTATTGAAGGCTTGTATTTGAGTTGATCATCTGTGAGGTGATAACATTTTATTTGCTTTGTGATCTGTCAAAAACTGTAAATGACTTGTTAAATCATGTGCTTGGGTTCTTGTATACACTGTAACAAGCACATCATAGAAGTGTAATATGCTGAAAAGTGGCCAAACTAAGTTGATCTTATTCGGTGCAATGAGCGCAGCCATCTTTGACTTTGTTTATTTTATAGTGAATGGCATTCTGGGATTAGGAAGTTTTCGCTTGTCAAACTGAAACGAACATGGCTGCCGTCATAAAGAATTTAGCTGCTGTTAGCTTAGCTGACACGTATCTCTTTTCTAAACAATAGTACATTTCTCCCTTGTACCAGTGATGTGGTACATTGTAAACAAATCTGTCTGTTAGGTCGGTTACATATATTTCGTTTTTTGTCAGTGCAACCTGTAATTTAGACTGGATTATGAAATCAGTTTGGCTGTGGATGTGTTCCGTGTGATGTTTGGATGATGAAGTTCGCATTTATCTTTACAATAAAAGGTGAAATTCAGGAATAATGTGAAGCCCTTTATTTTGCATCAGTACAAAACATTGTTCAGATGCTTATCAGGCAACGATGCTGTTTAGACGTGTTTGTTGCGTCATACATTCTGTTGCTACTCAACAATGATCACAAATATGTGATCGTACACGTCAAGGGGTTAAATCTGCCCTCCCCTGCCATAACAGGTTCACAGTCTGTGTGTGTATGTCTGTGTGTGTGTGTGTTTGCGTGCACGTGCCTTTGTGCATGCATGGGTTTGTATGTGCATGGGTGCATGTGTGTGTGTGTGCGCACGCGTGCATGCGTGCGTGAGTGAGTGAGTGAGAAAGAGCTGTATATCTATTGCTTTCTTTGACTCGTGTGTTTGTCTCGGTCTCTGTCTCTTCCTTTCTTTCTCTTTCTTGCACACTCACTACTCCTTTTCACTCTCGTTCTCTTTCTCTATCACCTCTCTGTGTGTTATTGAAGGCTAATCAGCTAGTAGGGCAGATAGAGGAGATCTCTCATAGATCTGCTCATCATGGTCATTCCACAGGGGTGGACTGGGGTTCAGGAGTACACACACACACTGTGCAATGCATCTGTCCACACACACACACACACACACACACACACACACACACACACACACACACACACACACACACACACACACACACACACACACACACACACACACGCAGCAGTAAGGCAGACAGGAGATGCGTGTGCGTGCGTATGTACGTACGTGCTTGTGTCTCAGGCTGGTTTAGCATGCAGGGAGAGCGGGGCAGCTGTCAGAACACTCTGATGTCCTGCTGTCAGGGACCAGTGATGGAGCGGCTGACAGACAGACAGCATGCAGAGAGATCAGCCCTGTAAGACTGTGGGCAATGTTAACCTCATTTGCATATGACTAGGCCAAAATCTAGTGGCTTACGACCTAATAACGCATTTTGAAATGGTACAATTATAGCCTCCTATGTCATTCAAACGGCCAGCCATGTCATATCTCTGTTGCTGCAGTTATGGCGAGGGATGGCGTTCTCTGAAGCTTGTGTTACATATGACATAGTGTTTAATGCTTCTTCCTGCCCCAGCCTTCTCATTGCACAAATGCAATGGTAAACCTTGTCTACATGGTTGAGTGAGATCAGCAGGTAGAACCACCACAGACCATCACAGCTGCTGCCTGCTGTCTCTATCAAACATCTCCAACGTCACTGGCATGAGCCATCCCTCATAATCCTGGTTCCCTCCATCCATCCAGCTCTCCACCTCTCCTCAGACATCGTTCCCTCTCTCTCCCTCTGTGACAGTGAGAAGTTAATCTGCTGCGTATTTCTCTCCAACCCCTCCTGTTGCTGCTCCTCTTGCTTCATTCACTGTGAACTCATTACACATGCTCGTCTGTTCTGTCCCTACCTGTATCTCTGAAACAAGCATCACTCTGAAACACGCTGCACCCTTGACGCTTCACTGGCCCATGGTAATTAGCACCAGCTGTGTCTGTGTGAGTGAGAGAAGAGGATAGAGAGAGAGAGAGAGAGAGAGAGAGAGAGAGAGAGAGAGAGAGAAAGAGAGCACTAATTGTTGAAGTATAAAACATTATGTCGACAATCTGACTCACCGTTGACTGCTTGATGTCTGACAAACAGTTTGAATGTGAATTTGTAATATTAAATTCAATGTCACATTGCTGTATTGTTTAGGCTGCTTGCCACACAGTGACTGTGCTCATCTGTGCATCTCTAGATGTCTGTGAGATCTTCCTACTGGGTTCAGTTTGTACCATGTAGGTGCTCTGTGGCTCTGTGGGTGAAGATAGGGAGGGTTCACCTTGAGATGATCCAGGCGTCATCTTGTCAGAGAACTGAGCTAGTTCAAGGTTTAGGTTTTGAAGTAAGACTGTAAAGTTAATGTCTCTGTGCTTATACAATAAGCTCATCCACGCCATTTTACCCTCCATACAATTCAACCTTGCACAGCGCCTCACAGGTCTGCCTTTAATGATGCTCAGAAGACAGAGAACTCCGGAATATTCCATCATTGGAGACCAGGTCATCAGTTTTAGGCAGGGTTGAATTCCGGATGCATCCTGTTTTCCATAGCGGAATCTGCATAAACACTGGCATATGATTGGCAGGCTTGGGTGTGTGGAAGCTCCTCTGCAAGGGCAGTGAGGCCGGCCCAGAAATGAAGAGCTGCAGTCAGGGTTTTATTAAAATGAGAGGCAGAAGCAGCATCAGTCTGGTTCAGCTCATGTCCAGACCTGGTAGAGCCCCATACAGCCAAAAGCCTGTCTCATACTGTATTTTTAAAAACACTTAGTCATCTACTGTAAATTCTCATAATCATGGTTGTGGGATATAAGATCTCCATCAATTTGACAGTCAGTCTGGATATATAATATCCTGTGTAGCTGTCTTAATGTTCAGCACAAGAAGTGTAGTAGAAACATTTTACATAACGCATAACGCTTACTGAAGCATTACAGATTTAGCTTTAGAAATGTAAAAGGTCATTTCCGATTGAACCGACATATGCAGTGTTTACCGTCAATGCAGTCTCCTCTAACGTGGGAACGTTGCCTTTAAATGTTAATCATACTGTAACCCTAAACGTCTGTGATATGGATTGAATAGGGCCCTAAATTAGGGTAGCAGAGTGCAGCTGGGTGTAAACTCATTTGCTCTATGACCCACATAAGGCTCCATGTAACATTCCTTACTTTGTTTTTGTTTTCCAAGTCCATTGATTGGCTGTGTGGCTCTGCTTCCTGTTTCTGAGACCTGGTTAACCAGACCTGGCCTCTAGGGTGGACTGGGGAGGAGGCCATAGTTATTACATGGTATTAAGCCTCATATAGTTATTTCTCTTTTTTTTCTCCTGGTCCTGTTTTCAGGTCCTCTCTGGAGTGGTTTGAGGAGCAGGTCCTCTGTGGAATGGTTTGAGGAGCAGGTCCTCTGTGGAGTGGTTTGAGGAGCAGGTCCTCTGTGGAGGGGTTTGAGGAGCAGGTTCTCTGTGGAGTGGTTTGAGGAGCAGGTCCTCTGTGGAGTGGTTTGAGGAGCAGGTCCTTTGTGGAGTGGTTTGAGGAGCAGGTCCTCTGTGGAGTGGTTTGAGGAACAGGTCCGCTGCGGAATGGTTTGAGGAGCAGGTTCTCTGTGGAATGGTTTGAGGAGCAGGTTCTCTTTGGAGTGGTTTGAGGAGCAGGTTATCTGTGGATTGGTTTGAGGAGCAGGTCCTCTGTGGAGTGTTTTGAGGAGCTGGTCCTTTGTGGAGTGGTTTGAGGAGCAGGTCCGCTGTGGAGTGGTTTGAGGAGCAGGTTCTCTGTGGAATGGTTTGAGGAGCAGGTTCTCTGTGGAATGGTTTGAGGAACAGGTTCTCTTTGGAGTGGTTTGAGGAGCAGGTTATCTGTGGATTGGATTGAGGAGCAGGTTCTCTTTGGAGTGGTTTGAGGAGCAGGTTCTCTGTGGAGTGGTTTTAGGAGCAGGTTCTCTGTGGAGTAGTTTGAGGAGCAGGTCCTCTGTGGAGTGGTTTGAGGAGCATGTCCTATTTGGAGTGGTTTGAGGAGCATGTTCTCTGTGGGGGGCTGACGGCTGTATATGTTTGTGGGATTCTATCTCCGGGCCGAGAGGAGGGAGTGTGTGCAGCTGTGATGTGATGTGTCCATGGTAGCTGCGGACACACACTGAGACGGGATATTAGAGAAGGAGTGGAGAGAGCACACACTGATGAGGAGCGAGGGATGGCTCAGTGATGAGAGGAGAGAGGGATGGTGTGTTGGTGTTCTGGGCTGTGTGAGGATCACAGTCCCCCCTTCCTCTAACAAAACCCCTACGCCCCTCACCGATCAATCCCTACTTAGTGTAACACAACCCTCTTGCCTGGTGTTTGATGTGGGCTCCCCAGCTGTGAGGATACATGTCGCCTTATAGCTTCATCCTGTGGACGGATCAGACAGCCCGGGGAAGAAATGGCACTATCATGTACAGTATATTCAATTGAGATACTCCACATATTGAACTCCACATGAATTCCAATTCTGAGAGTAAAAAAAGGATAGACAGTGTAACGGAAAAACTCAAAACTGTATGTATAGAGACCGATTATAGTTGTTTAATTTAATGAAAACCAAGAACCATGATAGAGTAATATGATTTTCTACTCTGGCATTTCTCATGGAGGAGAGGTGATTGTTTGCTCAGTGTGGTGTGTGTTGAGGTGATATCTGGAGGTCAGAGAACAAGACAAAAGACGCAGAGTAAGAAGACTCTGCTGACCCCAAAGAGCGCCCATGTCCATGGCAACAGCTTGGGACTCGTGTGAGACCATCCCAGGTGACCCTTTGAGATTCTGTTGCTTGGTTGTCACTGGTTATACACACAGACAGTCAGACCAGAGATGTGTGGTTATACCCAGACAACAGACCAGAGCTGTTTGGTTATACACACAGACAGACCAGAGCTGTTTGGTTATACACACAGACAGACCAGAGCTGTTTAGTTATACACACAGACAGACCAGAGCTGTTTAGTTATACACACAGACTGACCAGAGCTGTTTGGTTAGACACACAAATCAAATCAAATCAAATCAAATGTATTTATATAGCCCTTCGTACATCAGCTGATATCTCAAAGTGCTGTACAGAAACCCAGCCTAAAACCCCAAACAGCAAGCAATGCAGGTGTAGAAGCACGGTGGCTAGGAAAAACTCCCTAGAAAGGCCAAAACCTAGGAAGAAACCTAGAGAGGAACCAGGCTATGTGGGGTGGCCAGTCCTCTTCTGGCTGTGCCGGGTGGAGATTATAACAGAACATGGCCAAGATGTTCAAATGTTCAAAAATGACCAGCATGGTCGAATAATAATAAGGCAGAACAGTTTAAACTGGAGCAGCAGCACGGTCAGGTGGACTGGGGACAGCAAGGAGTCATCATGTCAGGTAGTCCTGGGGCATGGTCCTAGGGCTCAGGTCAGTTGAAACTGGAGCAGCAGCACGGCCAGGTGGACTGGGGACAGCAAGGAGTCATCATGTCAGGTAGTCCTGGGGCATGGTCCTAGGACTCAGGTCCTCCGAGAGAGAGAAAGAAAGAGAGAAGGAGAGAATTAGAAAACGCACACTTAGATTCACACAGGACACCGAATAGGACAGGAGAAGTACTCCAGATATAACAAACTGACCCTAGCCCCCTGACACATAAACTACTGCAGCATAAATACTGGAGGCTGAGACAGGAGGGGTCAGGAGACACTGTGGCCCCATCCGAGGACACCCCCAGACAGGGCCAAACAGGAAGGATATAACCCCACCCACTTTGCCAAAGCACAGCCCCCACACCACTAGAGGGATATCTTCAACCACCAACTTACCATCCTGAGACAAGACTGAGTATAGCCCACAAAGACCTCCGCCACGGCACAAACAGACCAGAGCTGTTTGGTTATACACACAGACAGACCAGAGCTGTTTGGTTATACACACAGACAGACCAGAGCTGTTTGGTTATACACACAGACAGACCAGAGCTGTTTGGTTATACACACAGACAGACCAGAGCTGTTTGGTTATACACACAGACAAACCAGAGCTAGTCAAAGACATACCTGGAACATGACCACTATTATTAATAGATTCCTCAGACACATCTGATTACTTTAGCCAATCATAGATCTAGTTGATATTAATGCATACATGTTTATAGAGGATCCAAGCATTGTGGAAGATGCAGGTCAATTGGAAATCTGATGGACTGGTTCACTATGAGGAAAAAGCAATCCCCTCTGAAGTGTAGCATTGCATACCCTCTGACCCCAAAAACGATTCATCCCCATGACCACTACACTCCACTGCTAATACCATTACATACAGGCAGGAGCTTCCTCATAACCATCCTCAACAACAACAGTAGGAGACATTTGGCCAAGCTTCCAAACGACCTTCTCTCATCACACAGAAGAAGAATGAGAGAAAAATATAGAAAAAGCAGTAGAGAGAGTAGTGAGAGGAGGGTGGAAAAAGGGTGTACAGGCAGCTTTCTCTCCTACTCTCTCGCTTTGGGCAGGCTCTTGTGTTTGCTGAAGGTTGAGCCTTGGGTTCGATGAAAAGACCCCCTCTGTAAACAGAGCTGCGTGTTCCCTTTAGTGTTTGTTTCTCCTTTGTGTGCAGCAGGAGTGTGCGAGCCACACACTCAGCCCCAGCCTCCCTGACTCCCTGTAACCTTCAGGAATCAGGGCCCACACACATCCGCTACACACCCTTTTGTTCTCACAAAACATCGCAGTAAAAATCTAATAAAGACATGCGAGTCCTTACTGCGGGTTCAGTATTGCTCCGCCCTTCCCTTCTTGCTCCTCTCCTTCAATTTCTCCATTTTGCCTCTGATGCTGTATTTATTTCTATCCAGTGTGTCTTTCCCCCCTCCCCACCTCTCTGTATCTTGCTGTGTCTTTTTCTATTTCCCTCCAATCCCCTTCGATCTGTTTATCTATCTTCCTCCTGCTTCTCTCTCCCTTATTGGCGACGTCTGTGTTCTGCTCCAGATTTGTTTTTATACATTTATAAAGAGCACACTGATGAACTCACTTGTCATCCCAAAGGTTACCTGGCTAATAGAATCGCCAAATAATTCCTTCAGATTGTTCCATTCCTGCATCTATTCTGCTTTTTTTTTCTCAATTCAAATGTTTCCAAGGTTTTCAAAATGAGGGACAAAAGAGCTGATATAGCAGAGGTATTATGACTATTTATTCAGCATTTTAAGAAGTAATGAGGTCTGGTCCAGAGCCTAGTATCTATTATTGAAGCCAGCGGCCTGTCAAGCAGGGCTCTGGCCCCAGCGCACACAACACAACACCCGCCTCCCATCACATCTCCTCTATCACTGTCACTGCAAAGGGCTCCAGCTCTCCCTTTTAATACCAATTGCCTTTGCAAGTCCATTAGGGAATAACTGCTAGTAGTATGTCTTATGTAGTAGTATGAGGTGCAAATTCAAGATGCTGCCATTAGAATGTGTTTGTGATTAGAATGCTAAAGATTTTTCATTGATGTGCTAGATTTATATTGATTGTTTCTTCATAATTACTGATATACCAATTTGTTGGCTTGCAAGTGAGTGTCAGTAAAAGAGTGAGAAAGGAAGATGTGTTTTTGCATGTGTAAGGAAATAGACAGATGTCACTGCCTCTATTCTATTTTAAAAACCTGTCGAGAGATTGAGACTGACAGAGAAGCAGGAAGACAAAGAGAGAAAAGGAGGAAGGGAGGGAGCGTGGCTAACATCTCTCTCTCAGCGGTGTGACGTACTTAAGTACATTTTTTGCGGTATCTGTACGTTACTATTTCTAAAGAAAATATGAACTTTTTACTCCCATACATTTTCCCTGACACCAAAAATGACTTTTCAAATGCTCAGGACAGAATTATGGTCAGATTCACAAACCTATCAATATAACGCATTGTCACTCCTACTGCTTCTGATCTGGAGGACTCACTAAACACAAATACTGCGTTTGTAAATTACATCTGAGTATTGGTGTGCCCCTGCTTGTTGGTAAATCTATAAACTACCGGTCAAAAGTTTCAGAACACCTACTCATTCAAGGGTTTTTATTTATTTTGCAACGCTCGCACACGCGATGCGAGTGGTGTGGTCAGCATGTAAGGAACTTATCCTCTGCAGCAGAGGTAACTCCGGGTCTTCCATTCATGTGGTGGTCCTTATGAGAGCCAGTTCCATCATGGTGCTTGATGGTTTTTGTGACTGCACTTGAAGAAACATTCTTGAAATTTTCCAGATTGACTGACCTTCATGTCTTAAAGTACTGTTGGACTGTTGTTTCTCTTGGCTTATTTGAGCTGTTCTTGCCATAATATGGACTTGGTTTTTTACCAAATAGGGCTATCTTCTGTATACCACCCCTACCTTGTCACAACACAACTGATTGGCTCAAACGCATTAAGATGGAAAGAAATTCCACAAATTCACTTTAAACAAGGTACACCTGTTAATTCGTATCCAAGATGGCGTAGCAGTCGGAAGTGTGTTTTGTCTTGTCATGTCTTATACGTGTAAATAATAGTTTTCCTCCATTTTTTCTGTATATATTTTAATCTCACTTTCCATCTACGGACTGAATATACTCTCCTGCAACCCGCCTCACCAATGTGGTATTGATCTACTTTAGAACCGGTTCCCCATCAGAAGCTAGTCAGCTAACTAGCTACTAGATAATAGTCAGTTAGCCACTGCTAGCGGTCTTCACCGTTAAGTCAGACACCAGCCAGCCTCATCTCGGTCAATACCTGCCAGTCTGCACAGCGCGATATCAACCCAGAGCATATCGGACTGATTTTTCTCTACCACATTTTAGGATTCCTACCGCAAGCTCTGGTCCATTACACTGGATCATCTCAGCTAGCTAGCTGCAATCCGAATGGCTACTCCTGGCGAACGCCTCTGTCCCGAAGCAAGCACCAGTTAGCCTTGAGCTAGCCTTGAGCTAGGCCCATCTCCCGGATAGCCGAAGAGGTCTACCAACAAATTATTGGGCTACAATACCTCTTTTGCCAATTGGCCTGGACCCTTTATTGCCGACACGGAGCCCCGTCGATCCATCATGACTGGTCTGCCGACGTAATCGTCCAAGGTGGTTTCAACAGGCTTTTCCATTGCGACGTCGCCGAAGACCCTTCTGCTGGCCAAAGCTCGTTAGCTGTCTGAATCGCCGTGTCTCCAGCTCGCCTAGCGTAGTACCGACTACTAAACTGCTCTCTGACTCACCTATATTGCTGCTCATTGGACTCTATGATCACTCGGCTACACATGCCTCTCCCAAATGTCAATATGCCTTGTCTACTAGTGCTTAGGTTAGTTATTATTGTTTTATTTCACTGTAGAGCCCATAGCCCCACCCTAAATGCTTTAGATAGCTCTTTGTCGCACTCTCCTTACGTGCAGAGACCTCACCTGGCTTAACTGGTGCCTCCAGAGACGCAACCGCTCTCATCGTCACTCAATGCCTAGGTTTAGCCCCACTGTACGCACATCCTACCATACCCTTGTCTGTACATTATATCCTGAATCTATTCTACCATGCCCAGAAATCTTCTCCTTTTATTCTCTGTCCCCAACCCACTGGACACCCAGTACTTATAGCCTTTAGACATACTTTCTGAGGCTGGTAACTCAGAAAGTTACCAGAAAGTTGCCATTCTCCTCCTCTGTTCCTCTGGTGATGTAGAGGTTACCCTAGGCCCTGTAGCCCCAGCACCACACCTATTCCCAAAGCGCTCTCATTTGTTGACTTCTGTAATCGTAAAAGCCTTGGTTTCACGCATGTTTATATCAGAAGCTTCCTCCCTAAGTTTGTTTTATTCACTGCTATAGCACACTGCTATAGCACAACCCTGATGTCCTAGCCGTGTCTGAATCCTGGTTTAGGAAGGCCACCAATAATTTTGAAATTTCCATCCCTAATTACAACATTTCCCAACAAGATAGAACTGCCAAAGGAGGCGGAGTTGAAATCTACTGCAGAGATAGCCTGCAGAGTTCTGTCATGCTATCCAGGTCTGTGCCCAAACAATTTGAGCTTCTACTTTTAAATATCCACCTTTCCAGAAACAAGTCTCTCACCATTGCCGCTTGTCATAAGACCCCCCTCCGCCCCCAGTTGTACCTTGGACACCATATGTGAATTGATTGCCCCCCATCTATCTTCAGAGTACTGTTAGGTGACCTAAACTGGGATATGCTTAACAACCCGGCAGTCCTACAATCTAAGCTAGATGCCCTAAATCACACACAAATTATTAAGGAACCAAACAGGTACAACCCTAAATCCATAACCATGGGCACCCTCATAGATATCACCCTGACCAACTGGCCCTCTAAATACACCTCTGCTGTCTTCAACAAGGATCTCAGCGATCACTGTCTCATTGTCTGCATCTAGAATGAGTACGCTGTCAAACAACCACCCATCATCACTGCCAAACGCTCCCTTAAACACTTCAGCAAGAAGGCCTTTTCAATCGACCTGGCCCGGGTATCCTGGAAGGATATTGACCTCATCCCGTCAGAAGAGGATGACTTGTTGCTCTTTAAAAGTGCTTTCATCAACATAATAAATAAGCATGTCCCGTTCATAAAATGTAGAGCTAAGAACAGATATAGCCCTTGGTTCATCTCAGACTTCACTGCCCTTGACCAGCACAAAAACATCCGGTGGCGTACTGCATTAGCATTAAATAGCCCCCGCGATATGCAACTTTTCAGGGAAGTCAGGAACCAACATACACAGTCAGTTAGGAAAGCTAAGCCTAGCTTCTTCAAACAGAAATGTGCATCCTGTAGCACTAATTACAAAAAGTTTTGGGACACTAAGTTCATGGAGAATAAGAGCACCTCCTCCCAGCTGCCCACTGCACTGAGGCTAGGAAACACTGTCACCACTGATAAATATCCACCTGGCTACCCCTACCAACAGTTCTGCACCCCCCGCAAAAACTTCAGACAGCTGATATTCTGATAGAGCTGCAAAATCTGGATCCCTACAAATCAGCTGGGCTAGACAATCTGAACCCTCTCTTTCTAAAATGATCCGCCGAAATTTTTGCAACCCCTATTACTTGCCTGTTCAACCTCTTTCATATTGTCTGAGATCCCAAAAGATTGAAAAGCTGCCGCAGTCATCCCCCTCTTCAAAGGGGGAGACACTCTAGACCCAAAATGTTACAGACCTATATTCATCCTGCCCTGCCTTTCTAAAATCTTCGAAAGGCAAGTTAACAAAAAGATCACAGACCATTTCGAATCCCACCGTACCTTCTCCACTATGCAATTTGGTTTCCGAGCTGGTCATGGGTGCACCTCAGCCACACTCAAAGTCCTAAACGATATCATAACCGCCATCGATAAAAGACAGTACTGTGCAGCCGTCTTCATCGACCTAGCCAAGGCTTTCGACTCTGTCAATCACTGTATTCTTATCGGCAGACTCAACAGCCTTGGTATCTCAAATGACTGCCTCGCCTGGTTCACCAACTACTTCTCAGATAGAGTTCAGTGTGTCAAATTGGAGCGCCTGTTGTTCGGACCTCTGGCAGTCTCTATGGGGGTGCCATATTGTTGAATTCTCAGGCCAACTCTTCTCTGTATATATCAAGGATGTCGCTCTTGCTGCTGGTGATTCTCTGATCCACCTCTACGCAGACGACACCATTCTGTATACTTTTGGCCCTTCTTTGGAGACTGTGCTAACTAACCTCCAAACGAGTTTCAATGCCATACAACACTCCTTCCATGGACTCCAACTGCTTTGAAATGCTATAAAATTAAATGCTAGCTCTTCAACCGATCGTTGCCCGCACCCGCTAGCCCGTCTAGCATCACTACTCTGGACGGTTCTGACTTAGAATATGTGGACAACTACAAATACCCAGGTATCTGGTTAGACTGTAAAGCATCTCCAATCCAAAATAAAATCAAGAATCGGCTTCCTATTTTGCAACAAATCCTCCTTCACTCATGTCCCCAATTATACCCTCGTAAAACTGACTATCCTACAGATCCTTGACTTCGTCGATGTCATTTACAAAATATCTTCCAACACTCACAGTATCATCTGTTTTGTCACCAAAGCCCCATATACTACCCACCACTGCGACCTGTATGCTCTCGCTACATATTCGTCACCAAACCCACTGGTTCCAGGTCATCTATAAGTCTTTGCTAGGTAAAGCCCCGCCTTATCTCAGCTCACTGGTCACCATAGCAACACCCACCCGTAGTACGCACTCCAGCAGGTACAGTGCCTTGCGAAAGTATTCGGCCCCCTTGATCTTTGCGACCTTTTGCCACATTTCAGGCTTCAAACAAAAAGATATAAAACTGTATTTTTTTGTGAAGAATCAACAACAAGTGGGACACAATCATGAAATGGAACGACATTTATTGGATATTTCAAACTTTTTTAACAAATCAAAAACTGAAAAATTGGGCGTGCAAAATTATTCAGCCCCCTTAAGTTAATACTTTGTAGCGCCACCTTTTGCTGTGATTACAGCTGTAAGTCGCTTGGGGTATGTCTCTATCAGTTTTGCACATCGAGAGACTGACATTTTTTCCCATTCCTCCTTGCAAAACAGCTCGAGCTCAGTGAGGTTGGATGGAGAGCATTTGTGAACAGCAGTTTTCAGTTCTTTCCACAGATTCTCGATTGGATTCAGGTCTGGGCTTTGACTTGGCCATTCTAACACCTGGATATGTTTATTTTTGAACCATTACATTGTAGATTTTGCTTTATGTTTTGGATCATTGTCTTGTTGGAAGACAAATCTCCGTCCCAGTCTCAGGTCTTTTGCAGACTCCATCAGGTTCTTCCAGAATGGTCCTGTATTTGGCTCCATCCATCTTCCCATCAATTTTAACCATCTTCCCTGTCCCTGCTGAAGAAAAGCAGGCCCAAACCATGATGCCGCCACCACCATGTTTGACAGTGGGGATGGTGTGTTCAGCTGTGTTGCTTTTATGCCGAACATAACGTTTTGCATTGTTGCCAAAAAGTTCCATTTTGGTTTCATCTGACCAGAGCACCTTCTTCCACATGTTTGGTGTGTCTCCCAGGTGGCTTGTGGCAAACTTTAAACGACACTTTTTATGGATATCTTTAAGAAATGGCTTTCTTCTTGCCACTCTTCCATAAAGGCCAGATTTGTGCAATATACGACTGATTGTTGTCCTATGGACAGAGTCTCCCACCTCAGCTGTAGATCTCTGCAGTTCATCCAGAGTGATCATGGGCCTCTTGGCTGCATCTCTGATCAGTCTTCTCCTTGTATGAGTTGAAAGTTTAGAGGGACGACCAGGTCTTGGTAGATTTGCAGTGGTCTGATACTCCTTCCATTTCAATATTATCGCTTGCACAGTGCTCCTTGGGATGTTTAAAGCTTGGGAAATCTTTTTGTATCCAAATCCGGCTTTAAACTTCTTCACAACAGTATCTCGGACCTGCCTGGTGTGTTCCTTGTTCTTCATGATGCTCTCTGCGCTTTTAACGGACCTCTGAGACTATCACAGTGCAGGTGCATTTATACGGAGACTTGATTACAAACAGGTGGATTGTATTTATCATCATTAGTCATTTAGGTCAACATTGGATCATTCAGAGATCCTCACTGAACTTCTGGAGAGAGTTTGCTGCACTGAAAGTAAAGGGGCTGAATAATTTTGCACGCCCAATTTTTCAGTTTTTGATTTGTTAAAAAAGTTTGAAACATCCAATAAATGTCGTTCCACTTCATGATTGTGTCCCACTTGTTGTTGATTCTTCACAAAAAAATACAGTTTTATATCTTTATGTTTGAAGCCTGAAATGTGGCAAAAGGTCGCAAAGTTCAAGGGGGCCGAATACTTTCGCAAGGCACTGTATATTTCACTGGTCAATCCCAAAGCCAACAACTCATTTGGCCACCTTTCCTTCCAGTTGTCTGCTGCCAATGACTGAAACTAATTGCAAATCACCGAAGCCTTATAACTCCCTCTCTAACTTTAAGCATCAGCTGTCAGAGCAGCTCACCGATCACTGTACCTGTACACATCCCTTCGCAAGACCCACTGGTTTATTCTTATTAATAAAACCCTCTTAGGTCTCACTCCCCCCTATCTGAGATATCTACTGCAACCCTCATCCTCCACATACAACACTCGTTCTGCCAGTCACATTCTGTTAAAGGTCCCCGTAGCACACACATCCCTGGGATTCTTGTCTTTTCAGTTCGCTGCAGCTAGCGTCTGGAACGAGCTGCAACAATGACTCAAACTGGACAGTTTTATCTCAATCTCTTCATTCGAAGACTCAATCATGGACACTCTTATTGACTGTTGTGGATGCTTTGCGTGATGTATCGTTGTCTACCTTCTTGCCCTTTGTGCTGTTGTCTGTGCCCAATAATGTTTGTGTCATGTTTTGTGCTGCTACCATGTTGTCGTCATGTTGTTACCATGCTGTGTTGTCATGTGTTGCTGCCATGCTATGTTGTTGTCTTAGGTCTCTCGGCTTTTTGTAAGGCCATCATTGTAAATTATAATTTGTTCTTAACTGACTTGCCTAGTCAAATAAAGGTTAAATAAATAAAATAATAAATTCAAAATTGAAATGCATTCCAGGTGACTACCTCATGAAGCTGGTTCAGAGAATGCCAAGAGTGTGCAAAGCTGTCATCAAGGCAAAGGGTGGCTACAATGAAGAAAATAGTAAAAATGAAAAACCGGTTTGACCGGTTGTGTATATTTTTTTTAAATCATGCCATCAGGTTTGCTTAATTTAAGGATTTTTATTTAAAGCATTTACTTTTACTCAATTATGACAATTTAATACTTTTTCCACCACTGTACATAAATACATTTAAGACCAGATTATTTTTTACTTCTGCTCAAGTAGTATTGTATTGTGTGACTTTTACTTGAATCAATTTCTATTAAGGCATCTTTACTTTTACAAATGTAAACACAGCAAGAAAAGAAACGTCCCTTTTCGTGACCTGGTCTTTCAAAGATAATTCGTAAAAATCCAAATAACTTCACAGACCTTCATTGTAAAGGGTTTAAACACTGTTTCCCATGCTTGTTCAATGAACCATAAACAATTAATGAACATGCACCTGTGGAACGGTCGTTAAGACACTAAAAGCTTACAGACGGTAGGCAATTAAGGTCACAGTTATGAAAACTTAGGACACTAAAGAGGCCTTTTTACTGACTCTGGAAAAACACCAAAAGAAAGATGCCCAGGGTCCCTGCTCATCTGCGTGAACAGACTATGTGTAACAACACCTGCACAGGATCGGTACATCCGAACATCACAATTGCAGGACAGGTACATGATGGCAACAACAACTGCCCGAGTTACACCAGGAACGCACAATCCCTCCATCAGTGCTCAGACTGTCCGCAATAGGCTGAGAGCGGCTGGACTGAGGGCTTGCAGCCCTGTTGTAAGGCAGGACCTCACCAGACATCACCAGCAACAACGTCACCTATGGGCACAAACCCACCGTCGCTGGACCAGACAGGACTGGCAAAAGTGCTCTTCACTGACGAGTCACGGTTTTGTCTCACCAGGGGTGATGGTCAGATTTGCGTTTATCGTCAAAGGAATGAGCATTACTCCGAGGCCTGTACTCTGGAGCGGGATCGATTTAGAGGTGGAGGGTCCTTCATGGTCTGGGGTGGTGTGTCACAGCATCATCAGACTGAGCTTGTTGTCATTGCAGGCAATCTCAACACTGTGCCCTTCCTGCAGGCTCATCCTGACAGGACCCTCCAACATGACAATGCCACCAGCCATACTGCTCGTTCTGTGCGTGATTTCCTTCAAGAAAGGAATGGCAGTGTTCTGCCATGGCCAGCGATGGTATGTTCATACAAATATATACACGTTAAGTTTGCTGAAAATAAATGCAGTTGACAGTGAGAGGACTTTTCTTTTTTTGCTGAGTTTATGACAATTGAGTACTTTTCCCACCACTGTTCCTTCAGACTGCTGTTCCCAAATGCCACAGGCAGAGAACAGACAGCTGCCATTCCTATATCCCATGCTAGGTGATAGAGAAGTGAAACATGTACTCTTATATACTGAGTGTGAAAAATATTATGAACGTGCTGACTCCAATGCTTCCCACAAGTTGTGTCAAGTTGGCTGGATATCCTTTAGGTGGTGGACCATTCCTGACACACACTGAAAACTGTTGAGTGTGAAAAACCCAGCAGCGTTGCAGTTCTTGACACCACTCAAACCGGTTTGCCTGGCACCTACTAACATATCCCATTGAAAGGCACTTAGATATTTTGTCTTGCCCATTCACCCTCTGAATGGCACACACACAATCCATGTCTAAATTGTCTCAAGGCTTAAAAAACTTTCTTTATCCCATCTCCTCCCCTTCATCTCCACTGACTGAAGTGACATCAATAGGGGATCATAGCTTTCACCTGGTTTCACCTAGTCAATCTATGTCACAGAAACAGCAGGTGTTCCTGGTGGTTTGTAAACTCAGTGTAGTTTATGTTACTACATTGAAATTAATCTGTAGTATTGGGATGGTTTGTAGACTGACAACGCCGTAGCTCTGTTTTATATGGAGAGTAGCAGTATGCTTTGCGCCTACGCACTCACCCTCTTTTCAAACAGAATGCAAAGAGAAGAGCATACAAACAGGGAAAGAGCCAGACTCACACACAGACATACTTGCACGCATTGACTGTGATTTGCATTGATTCCTCAGTTTCCTCACAGTCGTCTCCTCACAACCCATATTCAGACCTTGTGCCGGGGTTAAGAAAGGTGTGTCTGCATGCACGTGCAAGCTTAAATACATGTAGTGATGAAGGGTGCTCTGAATATGAGTATCAATCGCCAAATTCTACATTTGCGGCAAGGAAATGTGGGCAACATGTTGACTAAAAGCTGATATATTTTTCCTATAATTCCACACCTTCACTGTTGCTTCATTTTGTGGTTCAAGGTAACAATGGAAGTTGAACATGGTTGATCGGTAAGCTCACACACTTGCTACACCTCAATGGTTTTCTTTTGATTTCTTCCACTTTCAAGGGCATTTTTGTGAAAGAAAGCCAAGGCTCTGAAACAAACTGTGGAGATAACATTCATACAAAATCACTTAATCTGTGGGTGGAGGTGAGGACTGGCGGGGGCATCTCTTTGTCATGCCCAACAACTCACATACCATTTATAAAATCCCTCGCTGTGTCTTTGTGTGTGTGTGTGTGTGTGTGTGTGTGTGTGTGTGTGTGTGTGTGTGTGTGTGTGTGTGTGTGTGTGTGTGTGTGTGTGTGTGGGTAACATAGAGAATGATAGAGGACTCTTCACTGTATCTGTCCCACTATGGCATCTGTGTGTGCACGGGCAGCCCCATTGAGACCATCTCCATTTTGAAGCAGTCCATTCTTCTACTACTTCTATGAGTTGGAAAACAAACTGAAAGGGTGCATGCTGCCACCTGGAGTATGTTGTTTGAATAGTTATGGAATGTTTGCTCACAAGTATAACTGGCTGACCCCTCCTGATGACCTGGATGGAATTATGTAATCCTTCCTTCAGAAGTCACACCCAGCTGACTACTTCAAAACGGTTGAAGTCCTCAGTGGAGCTACCCATGCTAAAATGGGCTTTAGGGCACTAGAGTCATATATCATTCTGTGTGGTTTAGAATAGCATGTGTACTGTAACATAAAATCCTTCTTTACTCTATGACAGTTAAACCCCTAGAGTAGATGTCCACGCCCCCGCGGAAATCGAATTAGCATAATACAAAATTTACCATCAAAATCTGTCAGTTTACACTAGAGATTTTTTGTATTACCTTTATTTAACAAGGAAAGTCAGTTAAGAACAAATTCTAATTTTCAATGAAGGCCTAGGAACAGTGGGTTCAGGGGCAGAACGACAGATTTTTACCTTGTCAGCTCGGAGGAATTGATCTTGCAACCTTTCGGTTACTAATCCAACACTCCAACACTCTAACCACTAGGCTACCAGCCACCCCCACCTTTATGCATTGGAGGCGTCTCAATATACCGCATCAATCCGATTTCGCACTTCCGCATCTGCGGTGAAAGGTGGCAGAGCAAGTAGCCTCAGACAATAACATTGATGTATACGCTGACTCGATGAGCAAGTTTATTATCAAGTGCATCGATGATGTCATACCAACTGTGACAATTCAAATCTTTCCTAACCAGAAACCGTGGATTGATGGCAGCATTCGCGCAAAACTGAAAATGCGAACCACCGCTTTTAATCATGGCAAGGCGACTGGAAACATGACCAAATACAAACAGTGCAGCTATTCCCTCCGCAAGGCAATCAAACAAGCAAAGCGTCAATATAGAGACAAGGTAGAGTCGCAATTCAACAGCTCAAACACGAGATGTATGTGGCAGGGTCTACAGTCAATCACAGATTACAAAAAAAAAACACCCCTGTCGCGGACATTGACGTCTTGCTACCAGACAAATTAAAGAACTTCTTTGCTTGCTTTGAGGACAATACAGGGCCACTGACACGGCCCGCTACCAAAGCCTGTGGGCTAGTCAAGGATCATATCACCTCCACCTTACCTGTCACCCTAGACCCACACCCAAATTGCTTACCGCCCCAATAGGTCCACTGACGATGCAATTGCCATCACACTGCATACTGCCCTATGCTGTTCATTGACTACAGCTCAGCATTTAACACCATAGTACCCTCCAAACTCATCATTAATCTCGAGATCCTGGGTCTCAATCCCGCCCTGTGCAACTGGGTCCTGGACTTTGACGGGCCACCCCCAGGTGGTGAAGGTAGGAAACAACGTCTCCACCCCGCTGATCCTGATCACCAGGGGCAAACTACCTGCCATCCAGGACACCTACAGCACCCGATGTCACAGGAAGGCAAAAAAGATCATCAAGGACAGCAACCATCCGAACCATTGCCTGTTCACCCTGTTATCATCCAGAAGGCGAGGTCAGTATAGGTGCCTCAAAGCTGGGACCGAGAGATTGAAAAACAGCTTCTAACTTAAGGCCATCTGACTGTTAGACAGCCATCACTAACATAGAGGCTGCTGCCAACACACAGACTCAAATCTCTGGCCACAAAAGTATCACTAGTCACTTTATATAACGCCAATTTAGTAATGTTTACAAATCCTACATTACTTATCTCATACAATTGAAGTCGGAAGTTTACATACACTTAGGTTGGAGTCATTAAAACTCATTTTTCAACCACTCCACAAATTTCTTGTTAACAAACTATAGTTATGCCAAGTCGGTTAGGACATCTACTTTGTGCATGACACAAGTAATTTTTCCAACAATTGTTAACAGACAGATTATTTCACTTATAATTCACTCTATCACAATTCCAGTAGGTCAGAAGTTTACATACACTAAGTTGACTGTGCCTTTAAACAGCTTGGAAAATTCCAGAAAATGATGTCGTGGCTTTAGAAGCTTCTGATTGACTAATTAACATCATTTGAGTCAATTGGAGGTGTACCTGTGGATGTATTTCAAGGCATAACTTCAAACTCAGTGCCTCTTTGCTTGACATCATGGGAAAATCTAAAGAAATCAGCCAATATTTTTTTTTTACCTCATCAAGTCTGGCTCATCCTTGGGAGAAATAGTAGGCAAGTATAAACACCATGGGACCACGCAGCCGTGATACCGCTCAGGAAGGAGATGAACGTACTTTGGTGCGAAAAGTGCAAATCAATCCTAGAACAACAGCAAAGGACCTTGTGAAGATGCTGGAGGAAACAGGTACAAAAGTATCTATATCCACAGTGAAACGAGTCCTATATCGACATAACCTGAAAGGCCACTCAGCAAGGAAGAAGCCACTGCTCCAAAACCGCCATAAAAATGCCAGACTATGGTTTGCAATTGCACATGGGTACAAAGATTGTACTTTTTGGAGAAATGTCCTCTGGTCTGAAGAAACAAAAATAGAACTGTTTGGCCATAATGACCATCGTTATGTTTGGAGGAAAAAGGGGGAGGCTTGCAAGCTGAAGAACACCATCCCAACGTGAAGCACGGGGGTGGCAGCATCATTTTGTGAGGGTGCTTTGCTGCAGGAGGGACTTGTGCACTTCACAAAATAAAAGGCATCATGAGGAAGGAAAAGTATGTGGATATATTGAAGCAACATCTCAAGACATCAGTCAGGAAGTTAAAGCTTGGTCACAAATGGGTCTTCCAAATGGACAATGACCCCAAGCATACTTCCAAAGTTGTGGCAAAATGGCTTAAGGACACCGAATTCAAAGAATTGTAGTGGCCATCACAAAGCCCTGACCCTCAATCCTATAGAAAATGTGTTGGCAGAACTGAAAAAACGTGTGCGGGCAAGGAGGCCTACAAACCTGACTCAGTTACACCAGCTCTGTCATGAGGAATGGGCCAAAATTTATTGTGGGAAGCTTATTGTGGAATGCTCCCCGAAACATTTGACCTAAGTTAAACAATTTAAAGGCAATGTTACCAAATACTAATTGAGTGTATGTACACTTTTGACCCACTGGGAATGTGATGAAAGAAATAAAAGGCTAGTGGGGCTGTAAATAATTCTCTACTATTATTCTGACATTTCACATTCTTCAAATAAAGTGGTGATCCTAACAGACCTAAGAAAGGGAATTTTTACTTGGATTAATGTCACGACTTCTACCGAAGTCGTTGCCTCTCCTTGTTCGGGCGGTGCTCGGCGTTCGACGTCACCGGTCTTCTAGCCATCATTGATCCATTTTTCATTTTCCATTGGTTTTGTCTTGTCTTCCCACACACCTGTTTTCAATCCCATTCATTACCTGTTGTGTATTTAACCCTCTGTTTCCCCTCATGTCTTTGTCAGAGATTGTTTTATTGTCAGTGTTGTTTAGTTGTTGTGTTGGTGCGCGACGGGTCCTCGTGCCCATGTTTTTTCATGTCTGTACGTTTTAGTGTTATGGAGCATGCTCTGTGGACATTTATTAAAATACTCCATTTACACTCCATTTTGACTCTCCTGCGCCTGACTTCCCTGCCACCTATACACACGGCGCTGACAATTAAATGTCAGAAAGTGTGAAAAACTGAGTTTAAAATGTATTGGCTAAGAAGTATGTAAACTTCTGACTTCAACTGTATTTATATACTGTATTCTATACCATCCACTGCATCTTGCCTATGCCGCACAACCATCGCTCATCCATATATATATATATGTACATATTCTTATTCATCCCTTTACATTTGTGTGTATAAGGTAGTTGTTGTTAATTTGTTAGATTACATGTTAGATATTGCTGCATTGTCGAAACTAGAAGCACAAGCATTTCGCTACACTCGCATTAACATCTGCTAACCATGTGTATGTGACCAATAAAATTTGATTTGAGATAACACAAAGAGTGTACAAAGCTGTCGTCAAGGTAAAGGGTGGCTACTTTGAAGAATCTCAAATATAATTGATTTGTTTAACACCTTTTTGGTTACTACATGATTCCATATCTGTTTCATAGTATTTATGTCTTCACTATTATTCTACAATGTAGAAAACAGTAAAAATAAAGAAGAACCCTTACTTTATTTATTTACCCAAACGTTTTACTGGTACTGTATATATGGTGGGTGATAGATGACAATAATGTTAAGCTTGAGTGGACAAGCATGGAATTCAAATGAGGAGATGGACAGGTGAGAAGGAGAGAAGAGAAAATCTCTATTCTCCACCCCCGTGACGACCAGATGCTCTTGGCCTATAAGAGAAAACGTAGTCAGATGAAGAAAGAGCAGCTAGAATAGAAGTGTTCTCTGGGGTGATTCATTTCTCCATCAGGGCCCAAAAAAATCAAGGGATGTGAAGGTCAGCATAGGCTGAGATGAACCCGGCGTTTTTGACCTTAGATTGGCAGTTGCAAACGCTACCAGAGACCCAGAATTCCACATGGGTTGTGCGCTCAGGGTACACTAATTAGTAGGTTTCCAGCCAAGGGGTGGGGAGCATCTGTAAAGCCTACAGGGAGAGATGCTAACGGGTATAGAAAAGACACAAAGTTGACAAAGATAGAAAAGAGCAAAATGAGATCTGTAACTAGTTAAGATACTGCTTCCTTGAACAACTCTGCAGAACAACTTGGTAGAACATTCTTTGTTTCAGCGACAATCTTAGTTTTGGAACAAAACTGCCGCTGACCCGACCGCTGCTGAGAAACAAGGGGAGACTGAAGAACTAACATGAATTGCTAATTACATAGCAGAGGTGGAGAGAACACCTCCCTGTACTAATTGCTGATTGTGTAGGAGAGGTGAACAACTCCCCCCCAATATAGCCACTGATTATTTAAACAAGTCACAAATTGCCCTGCCCCTTTATCCTGGTTGATGTGTCAACAACTAACTGCAAATGATAAGCAGTTCACACACCAAGTCGGCCACTGGGAAGACAGGCAGCACTTTAAAGTAGATGGCCCTAGCTAGCAAAAAGACAGTACTAGGCCACAACAGATAACAACAAAAAATATAGTCATCTAGCTATAGAATGAAGTATGATATGTGTGTGTTGGCAGTGGACTTAGGCTTCCTACTAGGCCGGTGATTAACAGAGCTCGTTTTCTCTCTAGAGGAGATTAATGAGGAAAGTTCAAGCACTCTGAGAGAATGAGCCAGGTCTCCACCTTCAGACACACACACACACACACACACACACACACACACACACACACACACACACACACACACACACACACACACACACACACACACACACACACACACACACACACACACACACACACACACACACACACACACACACACACACACACACACAAATGTCCACGTATGCCATTAAATAAAGGAACACAATATATAGACACCTGCACTCTGGACAACAGAAGGGCACATCACACACTTGTGTTCACATTGACATAATTCATTACCATAACAACACAGAAAGGAGATGGATCACATACTGAATCTTACTTCCACACTCAGCATCGCTAATGTCCTTGTTTTAACTAGGTCAGAATTTCGGGTGAAATATTGTAAAAATCTGTTTTAGGGAGAAAGTGAGTCAGGTGGTGCTGTCCTGAAGATTAGATGAGGCTAATTATAGAGTTATGATAACATTTTTAATCATTACCAACAGAGTGAATGTTAAAATGGATCTTGGTTGCGTACATAGATATGCAGATGTTAACGATGGTGAAGCATAATGCTTGTGTTTCTAGCTCCAACAGCGCAGTAATAATACCTAGCAACACAAAACATTACACCTATAATCCAAAAAGTTAAAAGAAAGAAATTAAGAAATTACAGAAGGAGCAATGTTATTTATATATTTATATATACTGTACATTACCGGTCAAAAGTTTTAGAACACCTACTCATTCAAGGGTTTTCCTTTATTTTTACTATTTTGTACATTGTAGAATAATAGTGAAGACATCAAAACTATAAAATAACACATATATAATCATTTTCGATTCTTCAAAGTAGTCACCCTTTGCTTGCCTTGATGACAGCTTTACACATTCTTGGCATTTTCTCAACCAGCTTCATGAGGAATGCTTTTCCAACATTCTTGAAGGAGTTCCCACATATGCTTGGGAATGGTTGGCTGTTTTTCCTTCACTCTGCGGTCCAACTCATCCCAAACCATCTCAACTGGGTTGAGGTTGGGCGATTGTGGAGGCCAGGTCATCTGATGCAGCACTCCATCACTCTCTTTCTTGGTCAAATAGCTCTTACACAGCCTGGAGGTGTGTTTTGGGTTATTGTCCTGTTGAAAAACAAATTATAGTCCCACTAAGCGCAAACCAGATGGCATGGCGCATCGCTACAGAATGCTGTGGTAGCCATGCTGGTTAAGTGTGCCTTGAATTCTAAATAAATCACAGACGGGGTCACCAGCAAATCACCCGACACCATCATACCTCCTCCTCCGTGCTTCACAGTGGGAACCACACATGCGGAGATCTTCCGTTCACCTACTCTGCAGCTACAAAGACACGGCAGTTGGAACTAAAAATCTGACCGAAGGACAGATTTCCACTGGTCTAATGTCCATTGCTCGTGTTTCTTGGCCCAAGCAAGTATCTTCTTGTTATTGGTGTCTAGTAGTGGTTTAGATCATGAAGGCCTGATTCACACAGTCTCCTCTGAACAGTTGATGTTGAGATGTGTCTGTTACTTGAACTCTGTGAAGCATTTATTTGGGCTGCAATCTGAGGTGCAGTTAACTCATGAATTTATCCTCTCCAGGAGAGGTAACTCTGGGTCTTTTTTTCATGTGGTGGTCCTCATGAGAACCAGTTTCATCATAGCGCTTGCTTGTTTTTGTGACTGCACTTGAAGAAGCTTTAAAAGTTCTTGAAATGGTCCGTATTGAGTGACCTTCATGTCTTAAAGTAATGATGGACTTTCGTATTCTTGCCATAATATGGACTTGGTCTTTTACCAAATAGGGCTATCTTCTGTATACCGCCCCTACCTTGTCACAACACAACTGATTGGCTCAAACACATTAAGAAGGAAATAAATTCCACAAATTAACTTTTAACAAGGTACACCTGTTAATTGAAAGCTGGTTAAGAGAATGCCAAAAGTGTGCAAAACTGTCATCAAGGCAAAGGGTGGCTACTTTGAAGAATCTCAAATATAAAATATTTTTTGATTTGTTTAACACCTTTTTGGTTACTACATGATTCCATATCTGTTTCATAGTTTTGATGTCTTCACTCTTATTCTACAATGTAGAACATTTGTACAAATAAAGAAAACCCCTTGAATGAGTAGGTGTATCCAAACTTTTGACTGGTACTGTATTTTGATACTATTCCTAGAGGCCACCCGGAACATTTCCCAGTCTGCGGGAGAGTCCTGTTTCTCATCCTCCCTCCCTTTTCCCTTTTCCTCTTTGACTTCCTGCCTCTCCCTCCATCAGTCTCAATCTCTCAACAGGTTTTCACATTGTGTTCTTTAAATAGAACAGAGGCAGTGACCAACCCCTATCCTCATCCCCCCATTTCCCCAACCCCCATCTCCACACTCCTCTACCCCTCCCCTCTCTAACCTGACAAAATATCACAATGCATTTTTATCCTTTTTGTTGTACTGGCTGTGTCATTGATCAATGCGGTCCAAATGCCAGTACTCCATCACTGCTACAGAGTGTGATTGTAGAGGTTGGCTGCGGCCCACTGGAGCCTAGCTGTTCCATCTCAGACTCTCGGGCGAAATGTCACTCTGGGAGATGAGAGGCTAAACTAACATATGTCAGCCGTCCTGTCATCGCTCGTTGGGCGCCTCCTCCAGGAGCCAGGAGGGGGGAGGAGGAAGGAGGAGGGGGGTATACAAGCTCAGTCGTCACGGCTGAGTGCTGCCTGAAGCTCCTCATGGGCAGGCAGGGGGGGCAGGGGGGAAATGGGGGACAAGGGGTTGGAGAGGGGTGTAGTCATCTAGCCTGGTGCCCTACTGGAGGGCAGTGGTAATCACCCCATCAGCTTACTGACATTACTATGGCGATTAAACATGACCTGCTATGTGGGGCTGGGAGCGCAGGTCCTAATGACTGTGTGTGTCAGAGGGGCCAGAGGGTAGTGCTGCTATAGTTACTAGCCCTATCATAGTCACATGATGGCTGTGCTATACAGGAACCGCAACTGGACTATAAGACACAGGGAGGAGCTGTTATGTTATGATTGAGAGGGTCATGGATTTTAACCTATGGGGGTTAAAGGAACACTTGTACGTACATGTACATTTATTGATTTGAAGCTTATACTGGTAGTAATCAATATCTGTCATCCTATCCAGCCACCACCCCACCTACCCACAGACACACACACACACTCGAGAGCTAGCACACTCACACACTCAAACACACTACGAACATAGAGAATCAGTCAGGCCCTTAAAATATGTAGGTAGCAAATAAAGAAATGAGACTTGAATTGAATTTCAATTTGGTGGGAGAGCTCCACTCCTCCCTCCTCTCTGTCAACACTGGGAAGATTTAAATGTTCAACACATCTTCCTGTTGATGTATAACATAATAATTGTTTTATCAGAGAATGTGATATAAAACCAGCCTTTAAACAGACAGATATTCAGTGTTATGTAAGCTACATTTAGACAACAGCCACCTCATTTCCTCTTGGGGTTCATCCTGGGTCACCAGACCAGATTACTGTTTTTCTGGGACAATGTCTCTGTTTTTAGCAGCATGGTTATTCACAGCATGGTTGTACCCCTGTTTAGAGTGATTCAGCTAAGCAGTTAACAGATCCAAGTCATGTTCCAGTCTCTGTTTAAAACAATGGCCTGATGGATAGGGGGAATTTTTCTGCGACCCTGGCTCCGTGACAGGGATGCTATATCTTTCTCTCCAGGGAAATTCTGCCCCAGCGCCTCCTGCCGGGGCTCACAGATTAAGATGAAGCACAATCTCTAGCCCCCCCCCCCCCCCCCCCCCCCCCCCCCCCAACTGTCAGCCGCAATTCTTAGCCACAATGAATGCAACTCTTTAATGTTTCCCACTCCCCTGCACTGACTCCAACTGGAAAGGGTGTGCTAAATGTGTGTGTGTATGGTCTGTGCTGTGTATGGTCTTTGCTGTGTATGGTCTGTGCTGTGTATGGTATGTGCTGTGTATGGTCTGTGTTGTGTATGGTCTGTGCTGTGTATGGTCTGTGCATACGTCATCCAGCAGTGGGTCACAGCCTTCCATGTACAGGCCCTTCATAGGACTCACTTATGGACGGAGTGTGAGGTGAAATGTGCTGCCGTCCTCCCTCTGTCTGCTCCACATAACACTGAATGTTATAAAAATATCATGTCCTGGCCCTAATTAGGGTGGTGAGTGAGAGAGAGAGAGAGAGAGAGAGAGAGAGAGAGAGAGAGAGAGAGAGAGAGAGAGAGAGAGAGATGGGGCTCTGAGGACCCAGGTCTGTCTAGCCTGAGACCCCATGGAGTCAGGTGAGGAGCTACACAAGCCACACACACACACACACACACACACACGCACACCTGACATTTAGGAGAACCATGGACTCTAATTTGGGCCCTGTGTCTGTCCTCTAGTCTCCCTGTTCTGTCTCTATATACACCCTCACAGGGCACAAGGTGGACAGCCTGAGTCACTGGGTGAAGGGAGACCATATGCAGGAAAGGGCTATGGTTATGTCCTGTAAAATGAATAGATCTGTTCCATAAGTGAGGAGATGTGGAGCTCTGAGTGGTTAGAGAGAAAGGACTTTGTATCGTTTAGCCCCAGCTGCAGGGACAGGCCTCACAGGAGAGAGAGAGAGAGAGAGAGAGAGAGAGAGAGAGAGAGAGAGAGAGAGAGAGAGAGAGAGAATGATGAGCAGAAACACTGAAAGTCATGGGGACGCACTGTGCTTGGTATAGGGAGAACCAGGGTAGTCAGTTAACAGTAAGTTGTGAAGATAAACTTCTGCAATGTCAAATTGATTGTGAAGCCTTGACATTGAGCTCTTAGTCTGAGTAAGAGCATCTGACATTTGATATTTAGAGACATTTGCATATACAGACTGTACACGTCAATCAATATGATCTTGTACGCATGTGCACAAACACACAAACACACACTTTCTCTCCAACAACATAAAAGGTATCCGGTAGATCCAACTCGGCTCCATCTCTCTCCAGCACATATGCTTTGTCTGCCCTCATTAAAAGTGATGCCTTCACATCATGTGCAACTGTCATATTAGTGAAATATTAATGCTGTTCCATAGTGGTTGTTGTTCTACTGGCTGTTCTGTGTGTTGCATGGTGTGTGTTAGGCGTCTTTCCCTTCCCTGTCAGGCAGGAGGCAGAGGAGATATGTGTGAAGGTTTGACGTACGGCCTGGTATCAAACGTGAAGGGGAGAGTGTGTGAAGTAATTGGGTCGGCAGAGAGAATGAGATGTTCTGAGACGTTGTATCTGCGGAAAACACAAGCAGCAGCTCAATACTTTCATTTGCTTCTGAGGTGGGATGAGTGGTGGGTGGGTAAGGACCGTCTGGGGGAGGTGGGCTGTTGGCAGAACCACTGTGATCGCCAGCAGGGAAAATAGGGAGAAACTCTAGCTCCTTTTGATCCTCAAGTGTCACCTCTCTTCACATATTTATTGAATGTGTATTAAGAGACCACCTTACTAAATACACCATCCTCTTTTCCCAGATTCCCAGATACCATACACTGATATACGTCAATTGTTGTTTTCCCTGTGTTGTTAGTTTGTGTTTCTGTGCTCCTTTAAAGCGTCTGTCTACCTGTTGTTGTACTGTTCCTTCCAGCAGAGGATCTTGAAGACATTAGGTGTCTAATCTGTCCTATCACTCACTTTGATGGGTCAAGAAGGTGTTAGACTACCAGACGGTTCATCCCTGGGTGTCCACTATGTGCTAGTTCTCTCAAGGGTGAAGCACACTGACCTTGTTACTGCCATAATGCAGCCAGCTCCCTATCACAGAGAACAATATAGTATTCACATCCCTTTGACTTATTTCACATTTTGTTGTTGTTACAGCCTGAATTCAAAATTGATTACATTTATTTTTTCTCTCACCCATCACCCATCTACACCCATAATGATAAAGTGAAACATATTTTTGAAATTTTTTCAAATGTAATGAAAATGAAATACAGATATATCTCATTTACATTCACCACTAAAATGGCGCCGGAAGAAATGGCAGCCGTTTTACAGGCGCCCAACCAATTGTGATATCATGTGTTTTTGTCACGTCTGCTCCCGCTCTTCTCTTCCCCTGGCGCTTGAGGGCGCCAGATTACCCTGCATCACATCCATCACTCACACCTGCACTCCTTCGTCACTCGCATCAGCGTTTTTGGGCTCACCTGGACTCACTTATCACCTGTTATTTCCTCCCCTATATTTGTCATTTCCCCAGCTCTGTTCCCCACTTCTGCATTGATTGTTTTTGTATTTAGTCGTAGTTCCTGACGCTGTTCCTGTCTCGTGTTATTTCAGTTATTTATTAAATGTTTACTCCCCGTACCTGCTTCGTCTCTCCAGCGTCAACTCATGTGACAGTTTTTTCCCGCATTATTTGTAACTTATTTTGTACATAATGTTTCTGCAACCGTATCTTACTGCAAAAAGAGCTTCTGGATATCAGGACAGTGATCACTCACCTCGGATTAGACAAAGATTTTTTCTTCAACAAGCAAGACGCACAAGACATTCTCCAAACACCCGACAGAGCCAACATCCCGTTTATTTGCAAGAGGAAGCGACGCAGGTACAGAGGACAAAAAGCCGGATGCCTGGTCAGGACCCGGAAAAGGCGGGTGGGAAAGCTGCCGTTACTGTCAATCCTACTCGCCAACGTGCAATCATTGGACAATAAACTAGACGAGGTACGATCACAAATATCCTACTAACGGGACATCAAAAACTGTAATATCCTATGCTTCCTGGAATCGTGGCTGAATGACGACATGGATATTCAGCTAGCGGGATACACGCTGCACCGGCAAGATAGAACAGCACTCTCCGGTAAGACGAGGTGGACAGTCTCGGCATATTTGTAAACAACAGCTGGTGCACGAAATCTAAGGAAGTCTCTAGATTTTGCTCGCCTGAAGTAGAGTACATTGAGATAAATTGCAGGCCACACTACTTGCCTAGAGAGTTTTCAGCTATACTTTTCGTGGCTGTTTATTTACCACCACAGACAGATGCTGGCACTAAGACTGCACTCAGTGAGGGAAAACAATTATAGATCACCTGTACTCCACACACAGAGACGCGTACAAAGCTCTTCCTCACCCTCCCTCTGAATCACTTCTGCTCGCTTTGAGGCAAGCAACACTGAAACATGCATGAGAGCATCAGCTGTTCCGGACGAATGTGCGATCACGCTCTCCATAGCCAACACGAGTAAGACCTTTAAACAGGTCAGCATACACAAGGCTGCGGGGCCAGACGGATTACCAGGACGTGTGCTCTGGGCATGTGCTGACCAACTGGCAGGTGTCTTCACTGACATTTTCAACATGTCCCTGATTGAGTCTGTAATACCAACATGTTTCAAGCAGACCAGCATAGTCCCTGTGCCCAAGAAAACAAAGGCTACAGACCTGTAGCACTCATGTCCGTAGACATGAAGCGCATTGAAAGGTTGGTAATGGCTAACATCAACACCATTATCCCAGAAATCCTATACCCACTCCAATTTGCATACCGCCCAAACAGATCCACAGATGATGCCATCTCTATTGTACTCGACACTGCTCTTTCCAACCTGGACAAAAGGAACACTTATGTGAGAATGCTATTAATTGACTACAGCTCAAAGTTCCACACCATAGTACCCTCAAAGCTCATCACTAAGCTAAGGATCCTGGGACTATACACCTCCCTCTGCAACTGGATCCTGGACTTCCTGACAGGCCACCCCCAAGTGGTGAGGGTAAGTAGCAACACATCTGCCATGCTGATCCTCAACACTGGAGCTCCCCAGGGGTGCGTGCTCAGTCCCCTCCTGTACTCCCTGTTCACCCACAACTGCATAGCCAGGCACGACTCCAACACCATCATTAAGTTTGCAGACGACACAACAGTGGTAGGCCTGATCACCGACAATGACGAGACAGCCTATAGGGAGGAGGTAAGAGACCTGGCTGTGTGGTGCCAGAATAACAACCTATCTCTCAACGTAACCAAGACTAAGGAGATGATTGTGGACTACAGGAAAATGAGGACCGAGCACTCCCCCATTCTCATCAATGGGGCTAAAGTGGAACAAGTCGAGAGCTTCAAGTTCCTTGGTGTCCACATCAACAACAAACTAGAATGGTCCAAACACACCAAAACAGTCGTGAAGAGGGCACGACAAAGCCTATTTCCTATCAGGAAACTAAAAAGATTTGGCATGGGTCCTGAGATCCTCAAAAGGTTGTACAGCTGCAACATCGAGAGCATCACTGCCTGGTACGGCAATTGACCGCAAGGCACTACAGAAGGTAGTGCGTACGGCCCAGTACATCACTGGGCCTAAGCTGCCTGCCATCCAGGACCTCTACACCAGGCGGTGTCAGAGGAAGCCCCTAAAAATTGTCAAAGACCCCAGCCACCCCAGTCATAGACAGTTATAAGACTCCTGAATATGTAATCAAATGGCTACCCGGACTATTTGCATTGTGTGCCTCCCCCCCAACCCCTCTTTTTATGCTGCTGCTACTCTCTGTTTATCATATATGCATAGTCACTTTAACTATACATTCATGTACATACTACATCAATTGGGCCGACCAACCAGTGCTCCCGCACATTGGCTAACCGGGCTATCTGCATTGTGTCCCACCCACCACCCGCCAATCCCCTCTTTTACGCTACTGCTACTCTCTGTTCATCATATATGCATAGTCACTTTAACCATATCTACATGTACATACTACCTCAATCAGCCTGACTAACCGGTGTCTGTATGGAGCCTCACTACTTTTATAGCCTCACTACTGTATATAGCTTGTCTTTTTACTGTTGTTTTATTTCTTTACCTAGCTATTGTTGACCTAATAGCTTTTTGCACTATTGGTTAGAGCCTGTAAGTAAGCATTTCACTGTAAGGTCTAAACCTGTATTCGGTGCACGTGACAAATAAACTTTGATTTGATTTGTATATTGTTCAAAAGTTTGGGATCACTTAGAAGTGTCCTTGTTTTTGAAGGAAAAGCACATTTTTTGTCCATTAAATGACAAACTTGGATTAGCCAACATAACATGCCATTGGAACACAGGAGTGATGATAGCTGAGAATGGGCCTCTGTACACCTATGAAGATATTCCAGAAAAAATCTGCCGTCTCCAGCTACAATAATTATTTACAACATTAACAATGTCTACACTTTATTTCTGATCAATTTGATGTTATTTTAATGGACACAAAATGTGCAGTTCTGCTATACTTACAGACATAATTCAAACGGTTTTAGAAGCTTTAGAGTGTTTTCTATCCAATAATAATTATTATATGCATATATTAGCAATTTTGGACAGATTTTTTTTCAGTTTACTATGGGCACGCAATTCATCCAAAGGGGGCAGTATTCTGCCTAGCCCTAACAGGTTAAAAAAGACTAACTGATCATTAGAAAACCCTTTTTCAATTATGTCAGCACAGCTGAAAACCGGTGTTCTGATTAAAGATAAAACTGGCCATCTTTAGACTAGTTGAGTATCTGAAACAAATAACTTTCTTCTGAAACTCATCAGTCTATTCTTGTTCTGAGAAGTGGCCAATAAAAAGAAAATATTAAGATGGGCAAAAGAACACAGGCGCAGGACAGAGGAACTCTGCCTAGCAGGCCAGCATCCTGGAGTCGCCTCTTCACTGTTGACGTTGAGACTGGTGTCTTGCGGGTACTATTTAATGAAGCTGCCAGTTGAGGACGTGTGAGGTGTCTGTTTCTCAAACTAGACACTCTAATGTACTTGTCCTCTTGCTCAGTTTTGCACCGAGGCCTCCAACTTTTATTTCTATTCTGGTTAGAGCCCGTTTGCACTGTTCTGTGAAGGGAGTAGTACACAGCGTTGCAAAAGGGTTTTCTAATGACCAATTAGCCTTTTAAAATGATGAACTTGGATTAGTTAACACAACGTGCCATTGGAACACAGGAGTGATGGTTGCTGATAATGGGCCTCTGTATGCCTATGTAGATATTTCAATAAAAATCTGCCGATAGTCATTTACAACATTAACAATGTCTACACTTTATTTCTGATCAACTTGATGTTATTTTAAAAAGCAAGGACAATTCTAACTGACCCCAAACTTTTCAACGGTAGTGTAAGTATTCACATAAGAGTCACTACATGTTAGAAACACCTTTGGCAGTGATTACAGCTGTGAGTCTTGCTGGGTAAATCTCCAAGAGCTTTGCACACCTGTATTGTGCAATAGTTGCACATTATTATTACTCTGTCAAGTTGGTTGTTGATCATTGCTAGACAGCCATTTTAAAGTCTTCCCATAGATGTTCAAGCCAATTTAAGTAAAAATTGTAACTTGGCCACTCAGGAACATTTAATGTCGTCTTGGTAAGCAACTCAAGTGTATATTGGGGCTCCTGAGTGGCACAGTGGTCTAAGGCACTGCATCTCAGTGCTTGAGACATCACTACAGACACCCTGGTTCAACTCCAGGCTTTATCACAACCAGCCGTGATTGGGTTCCCATAGGGTGGAACACAATTGGTCCAACGTTGTGACTTGCCTAGTTAAATAAAGAAAAACACAATATCGCTCCACTAAAATAGCACAATGTTGTCATAGTTGTTTTGGAATTCGCCCAAGATGTCTGACCCACAGGTGACCACGACTCCATTTTGTGGCTCCCAGCCTACAGACAGAAACTAAAACAAGAAGCTCCCGCGCTCAGGTCTGTTCAACGCTGGTCCGACCAATCTGATTCCACTCTTCAAAACTGCTTCGATCACGTGGATTGGGATACGTTCCGCATTGTGTCCAACAACAATATTGACGAATGCGCTGATTTGGTGAGCGAGTTAATTAGAAAGTGCATTGACAATGTCGTACCCATAGCAACAATTAAAACATTCCCAAACCAGAAACCGTGAATTGATGGCAGCATTCACGTGAAACTGAAAGCGCAAACCATTGCTTTTAACCAGGGCAAGGTGACCGGAAACATGACCGAATACAAACAGTGTAGCTATATCCTCCGCAAGGCAATCAAACAAGCTAAGCGTCAGTATAGAGACAAAGTAGAGTCGCAATTCAATGGCTCAGACACAAGAGGTATGTGGCAGGGTCTAAAATCAATCACGGATTACAAAAAGAAAACCAGCCCCGTCGTGGACCAGGATGTCTTGCTCCCAGACAGACTAACTAACTTTTTTGCCCGCTTTGAGGACAATACAGTGCCACTGACACGGCCGCAACCAAAACCTGCAGACTCTCCTTCACTGCAGCTGACTTGAGTAAAACATTTAAACGTGTTAACCCTCGCAAGGCTGCGTCCTCAGAGCATGCGCAGACCAGCTGGCTGGTGTGTTTACGGACATATTCAATCAATCCTTATCCCAGTCTGCTGTTCCCACATGCTTCAAGAGGGCCACCATTGTCCCTGTTCCCAAGAAAGCTAAGGTAACTGAGCTAAACGACTACCGCCCTATTGCACTCACTTCCGTCATCATGAAGTGCTTTGAGAGACTAGTCAAGGACCATATCACCTCCATCCTACCTGACACCCTAGACCCACTCCAATTTGCTTACTGCCCAAATAGGTCCACAGACGACGCAATCGCAACCACACTGCACACTGCCCTAACCCATCTGGACAAGAGGAATACCTATGTGAGAATGCTGTTCATCGTCTACAGCTCAGCATTTAACACCATAGTACCCTCCAAACTCGTCATCAAGCTCAAGACCCTGGGTCTCGACCCCGCCCTGTGCAACTCCGCCCAGTGCAACTCGGCTTGTCAATTAAAGCACTCACAAACTTCTACAGATGCATAATCGAGAGCATCCTGTCGGGCTGTATCACCGCCTGGTACGGCAGCTGCTCCGCCCACAACCGTAATGCTCTCCAGAGGGTAATGAGTTCTGCACAACGCATCACCGGGAGCAAACTACCTGCCCCCCCAGGACACCTACACCACCCGATGTCACAGGAAGGCCTTAAAGATCATCAAGGATAACAACCACCCGAGCCACTGCCTGTTCACCCCGCTATCTGAAAAACTGCTTCTATCTCAAGGCCATCAGACTGTTAAACAGTCACCACTAACATTGAGTGGCTGCTGCCAACACACTGACTCAACTCCAACCACTTTAATAATGGAAATTGATGTAAAAATATATCACTAGTCACTTTAAACAATGCTAATTACAGTTTTTTTCGATTGCTAAACGACAGTGGGCACAACTGGAGTCACATGTGCAAAACTCTAACTACAGTCTGCACTACCAACAGTCACCTGAGCTAAACAGTTCACATCACCTGCAAAACTCATTCCAAGCAACACAACTCTTAACACATGGCTCAAAACACGCTCAGTGCAGCCAAACACTATGCACAACCCTCACTGAGATAACACACACTGTCACTCAGAACACACTGAGAGTAAAAACACTAGCATCAAACACCAATACAGAAAATACAAACTTTTCATCTTTACAGTTTGAACAATTTCAGTGACTTCATACAAAGTAATGTTTTCTTCAAAGAAAAGAGTGACATTCTTTCACATGATTTATTAAAATTTTTAGAACATAACAATTTTTTAAGGTAAATTAAAATTTGCAGTTTGCTTCAATAGTCTGTAGTAATTTACGGAATTACAGTAATGAGAAAAAAAAGGTAGAAACTAATAGTACATACTGTAATTCGAACAAATAATTGAGGGGCTAATCCTGCCTCTCTCTAGCATCAGGCCACAGGTTTTCTTCAACATCACATCTAATGTTTTCTCTTGCCATGCACCTGGGGAAGAACCTTTTGGAGTGCCTTATCCATCCCTGGCAGTCCTCTGGACTCGTGTCCTCACATCCGGCACGCATGGCTTCCAAAAGAGACATTTGGTCATGTGGGTGGTGACCAAACACTTTCCACCTCCAGGCAGAGAAAAACTCCTCTATTGGGTTGAGGAAGGGTGAATATGCAGGCAGGTACAAAACCATAAATCTGTGATGTGCTGCAAACCAATCTGTGACAGCTGCAGAGTGGTGAAAAGCAACGTTATCGCAAACTATGACAAAAACTTGGGGGTTTCTTACTGGCTCCCCCTGTTCTGCTGGCACTAGCTGAGCATAGAGCTGTTCTAGGAAAGCTATAAGCCTTTCTGTGTTGTATGGGCCAATGAGTGGTGTGTTGAGAAGCAAACCATCATTGGCCATTGCAGCACACATGGTGATATTTCCCCCCCTTTGGCCTGGAACCTCCACAGTGGCCCTTTGACCTATAACATTCCTTCCTCTGCGCCGTGTTTTGGCAAGGTTAAATCCAGCTTCATCGATAAATACAAATGAATGTGGTCTTTCCAGTGCTTCCACCTCCATTACTCTCTGAAAAACAGTAAGTGCACAGTTTTACTGTAGAAATGCTAGTGTTTTTTTTTACTGTAAATATTTTGTATAGCTGTGTATGTAACCTCAGACGTCTTACCTGGACATATTGGTATCTTTGCTCTTTTACCCGTTCACTGTTTCTCTCGAACGGTACAGTGTATAACTGTTTCATTGTAACTTAGTGTTTCTTTAGGACTTGAGCAATAGTTGTTGTGCTGACAGAATTAACATTTTCAAATATATCATTATCAGCCAGCACTCTATCTTGAATCTCCCGCAGTTTTATTGCATTGTTGACATCAAACTTACTGTAATATATATCTGTGTAAATATTCTATAATTGCAATACAAAATAGATTCCTGTAATGTTTTCATTTACTGTAAGGATGTAACTCTCACCTGTTTGCATGATGGAAAATTCGCATTACAGATGCCACTGTGGATCTTTGCAGATTGGGTTGCACCCTCAACCCTGCCTCTCTCAATGAGAGACCATGGTTCACGACATGGTCTATAAGAGTATCCCTTATTTCATCTGAAATAACAGCTCTTTGTCTTCTTTGTCTTCCTCCACGCATCCGCCCTCTCCCTACCACCCTTCTCCCTCCACGAACCCATCTTCCTTGTTCCATTTCCAAAATGAGTCTTTCTGAGCTCTACCTATATATACTGTAATATGTGAAGTCTAAAACAAGACACTTGCTTAGCCTTTCAGCTGAAATTGCAATCAGCAGTGTTTGAAAGGCACAAGGCTGAAATCTATTCCGTTTTGAATGTGTGGTTCACAGTTTTGACAGCAGTGTGTTAGCATTTGAACAAAGTGCTGTAAATCCACAGTGTTGTGCAGGTTGTGGTTAAAGTCATGGGATAAGTGTGTAGAGTTTTGAAAACTGTGTTCAAGCAATGAAAAACGAACTAGAGTTTGGTCCACATGAACTGCTGCTGTGCAGACTGTAGTTAGAGTTTTGCACATGTGACTCCAGTTGTGTCCACTGTCGTTTAGCAATCGAAAAAAACTGTAATATAATGTTTACATACACTACATTACTCATCTCATATGTATATGTATATACTGTACTCTATATCATCTACTGGATCTTTATGTAATACATGTATCACTAGCCACTTTAAACTATACCACTTTGTTTACATACCCTACATTGCTCATCTCATATGTATATAATGTACTCGATACCATCTACTGCATCTTGCCTATGCCGTGCTGTACCATCACTCTTTACCCCTTTACACTTGTGTGTATATGGTAGTAGTTTTGGAATTGTTAGGTTAGGTTACTCGTTGGTTATTACTGCATTGTCGGAACTAGAAGCACAAGCATTTCGCTACGCTCGCATTAACATCTGCTAACCATGTGTATGTGACAAATAAAATGTGATTTGATTTGATGTATGGGCATGTGTGTTAGATTCTCTCTGTATGTGTGGGTGTGCGGGTGTGTGTTTATACGTATTATTGTAGCAGGCGGAGTTGAGCACCCTGGGAATAGGTTGATCAAAAGAAACAAGGTCTTTCTTTATGGTTCACTCTGTCTTTATTGCCTTTATTGCTTGTACTCCGCTGGGGTGGGAAAATCCAAGCCTTGTCAATTAAAACCCCCTGTCACACACAGACTTAAATAAAATACAGCCTCCTCTCAAGGCCACTGTGAGCTAGCATTATGTTTGCGTTCTGTGTGTGTGTGTGTGTGTGTGTGTGTGTGTGTGTGTGTGTGTGTGTGTGTGTGTGTGTGTGTGTGTGCGTGCGTGCGTGCATGCGTGTGTTTCCTTAATACACATAACTATTCCACATCCATACAGAGACCAGGAGTGACAAGGTGTCTAAATAGTAACAACATACTAGCAATCTATAACCGTTTGTCTAAATGTGCCATAGAGTGACCTTGCGGTTTTGATATAATGCTGTGTCGGTGTGTGTTTGTGGAGAGGAGTAGAGGCTCTGCATTAAGCAGGGTGTTAGGCCCGGATTCAATTCCATTGTTCTTTGTCGGCTATGCACCTTTTAAAGGCAATGTTCGTGGCGACCGCATTCAAGATCAACACTGCATATATCAATTCATTCGGAAATTACCTTTAAATGTCAAGTGTGCTATAACGCCGATCTACCGCTGATAAGATTGAAATCCGGCCTTAATGATTCTGACAGATGAACAAGGTGTTTGTATTTTGCCCAGCAGAGCCCTGTGAGGGCAGCAGTGCCATGGTGCAGAGATGGAAACGGAAGCGATACCTTGAAGATGCTCCAGAGTTAAAGAAGACAAAGCACATGGTCGCACAAGCACACAGGGCAGGGGGGCTTGCATAGGCACCAAGGTCTCCACTGTAAATTAAAGCCATTAATAACCAACCAGGAGAACAAGACAAAGCATCTTAGAGAAGGAGAGCGAGGAAAAGTGTAAAAGACCCTGATCCGGCTTCTATAAATCACCCTGATTGGCCGGTTGTGGGACGTGTTGGAATGTGTTTCTGGTCGAGCCAGGGAATAGATTGGCTGTTATTACAGCCATTACCGTTGGCTCTGACAGGGGGACTGGACTCACAGAGGAGCTGAGGGGAGCTGAGGGGGACAGGCTCAAACATGACAGTGATCAACGACTCTCCCTGGATTTCTGTACAAATGTGGAAACTACATGTCCACTCATAGTAGATTTAACGTCAGAAAGGAAACTGGGTCTGGTGCCAGCAGCAGTTCAAATCCAGATAGTTACACAGAGGATGGCCAAAAGAAAGGGAACTGAATGAGTTAAATCAGGGATGGGCAATTGGTGGATGCGGTCCGCTGCCGCTGCCCTTTTGTAGGCCCGCGGACCAATTAAAAATACATATATACAGTGGGGAGAACAAGTATTTGATACACTGCCCATTTTACAGGTTTACCTACTTACAAAGCATGTAGAGGTCTAATTTTATCATAGGTACACTTCAACTGTGAAAGATGGAATCTAAAATCACATTGTTTGATTTTTAAGTAATTCATTTGCATTTTATTGCATGACATAAGTATTTGATACATCAGAAAAGCAGAACTTAATATTCGGCACAGAAACCTTTGTTTGCAATTACAGAGATCATACGTTTCCTGTAGTTCTTGACCAGGTTTGCACACACTGCAGCAGGGATTTTGGCCCACTCCTCCATACAGACCTTCTCCAGATCCTTCAGGTTTCGGGGCTATCGCTGGGCAATACGGACTTTCATCTCCCTCCAAAGATTTTCTATTGGGTTCAGGTCTGGAGACTGGCTAGGCCACTCCAGGACCTTGAGATGCTTCTTACGGAGCCACTCCTTAGTTGCCCTGTGTGTTTTGGGTCGTTGTCATGCTGGAAGACCCAGCCACGACCCATCTTCAATGCTCTTACTGAGGGAAGGAGGTTGTTGGCCAAGATCTCGCGATACATGGCCCAATCCATCCTCCCCTCAATACGGTGCAGTCGTCCTGTCCCTTTTGCAGAAAAGCATCTGCAAAGAATGATGTTTCCACCTCCATGCTTCATGGTTGGGATGGTGTTCTTGGGGTTGTACTCATCCTTCTTCTTCCTCCAAACACGGCGAGTGGAGTTTAGACCAAAAAGCTATATTTTTGTCTCATCAGACCACATGACCTTCTCCCATTCCTCCTCTGCATCATTCAGATGGTCATTGGCAAACTTCAGACGGGCCTGGACATGCGCTTGAGCAGGGGGAACTTGCATGCACTGCACGATTTTAATCCATGACGGCGTAGTGTGTTACTAATGTTTTTCTTTGAGACTGTGGTCCCAGCTCTCTTCAGGTCATTGACCAGGTCCTGCCGTGTAGTTCTGGGCTGATCCTTCACCTTCCTCATGATCATTGATGCCCCACGAGGTGAGATATTGCATGGAGCCCCAGACTGAGGGTGATTGACCGTCATCTTGAACTTCTTCCATTTTCTAATAATTGCGCCAACAGTTGTTGCCTTCTCACCAAGCTGCTTTCCTATTGTCCTGTAGCCCATCCCAGCCTTGTGCAGGTCTACAATTGTATCCCTGATGTCCTTACACAGCTCTCTGGTCTTGGCCATTGTGGAGAGGTTGGAGTCTGTTTGATTGAGTGTGTGGACAGGTGTCTTTTATACAGGTAACAAGTTCAAACAGGTGCAGTTAATACAGGTAATGAGTGGAGAACAGGAGGGCTTCTTAAAGAAAAAGTAACAGGTCTGTGAGAGACGGAATTCTTACTGGTTAGTAGATGATCAAATACTTATGTCATGCAATAAAATGCTAATTAATTACTTAAAATCATACAATGTGATTTTCTGGATTTTTGTTTTAGATTCCGTCTCTCACAGTTGAAGTGTACCTATGATAAAAAATTACAGACCTCTACATGCTTTGTAAGTAGGAAAACCTGCAAAATCGGCAGTGTATCCAATACTTGTTCTCCCCACTGTACAGGTATATATCCTTTTTTTTTACTTAGGAGCCCTGTCGGGGTCTCAACTTACTGTTGAGAGTTAAAATAATAGAATACACAAGGTGCAATTTCGAAATGTGTTTGTGCATCAGCAGTCACTCAATTAGTCCATGTCAGCAAAAAAGTGTCCAGCTATTTAAAACTTGCAGTAAGCATGTTCAAATTACCAACTGGGGTGGGGCCCATTGATCATCAGTTATCATATTAAAAACTGGGTGGGTATGGATGAGGGTACTCAGACCCACGAGCCACTGCAGCCCCTCATGATGAGTTCTGTTTTTCTGTGGCCCCCAGCCCTATCAGAGTTACCCATCCTTGGGTTAAATTAACTGGATTTTTGATGTCTTACACAGTCAATTCTTGGTTTAGATTAGAATATCATCAACTTTAATAGATAAACTCATCTCACTTTTTAAATTCAAGTGGCATTTATAATGAGAATAATGTCCCCGTGATTGCAATATTAAGCCTCTTTATTAGTCCTAATTTAATTCATGTTATTTTTGTACTCCTGCCACCATCGTGTTGCAAGGAAGAGCTGTGGCAGACACCATATGGATCTGAAATGTGTCTGAGTGGGTGCGGGAGTGCCCGTGCGTGTGTGTCTACGTGTGCAGACGTGTCTGCGTGTGTGTGTGTGAGAGAGAGAGAGAGAGAGAGAGAGAGAGAGAGAGAGAGAGAGAGAGAGAGAGAGAGAGAGAGAGAGAGAGAGAGGGAGAGAGAGAGCGAGAGAGAGAGAGAGAGTGTGAGAGAGAGAGGGGGTGAGAGAGAATGATTGCGCAAGAACGATAAGAATTTAAGGTTTGACAGAGGCTATGTGGGCTGCTGTGAGGAGTCAGGCAGTATAGCCATTAGCCAACTACAGAGTATCATCATTTTGTCACACAATAGCAAAGTTATATCTATTATATGATCATACTGGTACAATAATATGATTTCCAGTCCTCCCTCAAAAATACCCATGCATTCTCTGAGTGATAGAACCATGTCATTTCAGGATATTCACAGTGTTTGTTTATTGTGCATCTGTCAGAGTTAGGCGAGCTGGGTTGAGTATATTATTTCACGGCTGCCACTCTGCATGTCTATATGAAACACTGAAGCTGAACAAAGGTTCTTCATCTCTCTCTCTGTCTCTCTCATTGTTACATTTTACAGTGTGAAAGCTAGGATCACAGTTTCCTCAACTCTATTCCAATATTTAGTAAATGCATATGGATGATGAACACTGTTATAGCAATGAGACAGATGAGCATAAAGGTTGAGACGTATATTTTCCCTTGTTGTTTTTACGTCTATCGAGTTTAGAATTCCTCTTTGCATTCATCTTGTTTGATCACCTGTGGACGGTCCTGACAGATTAGAATCAGAATTGAGAGTCTGGAAGAAAACAGAGTGCTGGGACGTCTCCCCACTCCACCTCCCTCCCTCCCTCTGATCCCCCAGGCAGGCAGCATGCCGATGAGAAGCGGACCAGTTGGGCACGGGGTGCAGGCAGACCCTTCACGGTGCCCTACCCTGACCTCCACTCTGCCATGGCCATGACTCCAGATTACCTGAGACGCTGCTCCGTGTCCCCCACTAGAACAGGAGCCACTGGCTAATTACCAGGGATAATGTCTGAGAATGAATGATCCCTGGCCCGGACTCTCATGTCTAAATTAACCTGAGCTTTCAGTAGGCAATGTGTATGCTAGGGCACAGGTTCTCCCTTTGTGTTTTCCCTGCGTGTGTGTGTTGTAATAGTTCTGACTTGACTCTTGATGCTATCTAGCATTGGCGTAATGACTGTCTATGGGTATTTCCCAGCACGACAGGAAAAGTAAGGGTCTTGGAAGGCAGAATAACAGAAGGAATCATAAAGGAGCGGTTACACAGGTGGAACTCAACCTGACTCCATCCGAGTTGTTGTTTAGCCTCACTGTCAGCCAGATACAATGGACCGTTTGTCCGAGGCTTCATATTGTTTTGTGGACCTCTCACCTCCTTCCATAGCTTCTCATTGAGCAGAGTGTAGGATGACCCGGTGTACTGGATGCCTGTTCCTGTTCCTGTCCAAGGGCCTATGGACAGGGGTAACACCATCTGGTGTGGAGTTGGCTGAAAGGAAATGGATGTCGATGGGTGGGTGTAGGAAGTGACTCTTGGGTTTCAGCTTTGGTCAGAGCTCCCAGAGTAAGATGTCGTTCTTGTGATGGGAGTAAGGTGTCTTGGCCCGTTGTGACTTGTTGTACGGCTTGTGATTTCTAGAGTGGTTTGCTTGATACTGATTTGGACATGTGACTGGAGAATCTCCCTCTTTGCTACATCTTCAACAGAACACCTGAGAGGTTTTGGATGAAGACTGTGGCTGTGCTTAATGGTCTTGCTTGGGTGACTATTTGGGTATTCGGAGGGTTGGGGAGTAACGGATTACATGTAATTCGTTAAATGTAATGGATTACAAAAAAACTGTAACTGTAATCCGTTATGTTACTAGCAAAAATATTGTTATCAGATTACAGATACTTTTTAAAAAAACTAGATAATTACTTTGAGGGTTACTTTTAAATTCAGAAAGGATGTATGCAAAAAGAATCTTCGACACTTCTCTGTTTTGTCAATGACATTCAAATCAGCATTGAAAAAAGGCGCAAGTCTAAGTTTGTTCCACCTGAGCAAGTCTGACCACAAGTCAGAGACCACTATGATGACACACCAAATGTGTTCGATGGATCGTGGGAAAAGAGCAGGAATAGGTTATTGTGGGCTACAGTCCAAGCTATGTCTTCCAATGGTGCGACTGCTGTTGACATCCAAAGATTATCCAACTTGAATAAACATTTGGAGGTAAGGATGACAGCAGTGGTGTAGTCTACGGTGATACGGGTATCACTTATTATTAATATCTACATAGCGTATTGATGTGAATCACACCGCTGCTCACTCATTGACTTATTTTCACCATATGGATTGTGGTTGTTGTGGATGGCTGTTCACAAATCTAAATGTGTATTTGAACCCAATAATGGTTGAATTAAAGAAGTTTATGCTGCCTATCAATCATTGTTTTTGAAACCAGTGGACAGCCAGTGAAAAATGTGATCTTGCAACAGCTGCATAGTGGATCCCAGCCTATGGAAAAAAGGGGGGCTTTTATTGCTCAATCTAATTCATGGTGATAAAAAAAAAGATCCATAGGCCCAATGGACACATGCTCAAACTCGTACACCTTTGAAAAACTTTAAGGGGTAGTTGCTACATCAATTTTCAGACTAATAAGTTATATATACAGTGCCTTGCGAAAGTATTCGGCCCCCTTGAACTTTGCGACCTTTTGCCACATTTCAGGCTTCAAACACAAAGATATAAAATTGTATTTTTTTGTGAAGAATCAACAACAAGTGGGACACAATCATGAAGTGGAACGACATTTATTGGATATTTCAAACTTTTTTAACAAATCAAAAACTGAAAAATTGGGCGTGCAAAATTATTCAGCCCCCTTAAGTTAATACTTTGTAGCGCCACCTTTTGCTGCGATTACAGCTGTAAGTCGCTTGGGGTATGTCTCTATCAGTTTTGCACATCGAGAGACTGACATTTTTTCCCATTCCTCCTTGCAAAACAGCTCGAGCTCAGTGAGGTTGGATGGAGAGTTCAAGGGGGCCGAATACTTTCGCAAGGCACTGTATATATATATACAGTTGAAGTCGGAAGTTTACATACACTTAGGTTGGAGTCATTAAAACTTGTTTTTCAACCCCTCCACAAATTTCTTGTTAAGAAACTATGGTTTTGGCAAGTCGGTTAGGACATCTACTTTGTGCATGACTCAAGTAATTTTTCCAACAATTGGTTACAGACAGATTATTTCACTTATAATTAATTGTATAACAATTCCAATGGGTCAGAAGTTTACATACACTATGTTGACTGTGCCTTTAAACAGCTTGGAAAATTCCAGAAAATGATGTTGTGGCTTTAGAAGCTTCTGATTGACTAATTGACATAATTTGAGTCAATTGGAAATGTACCTGTGGATGTATTTCAAAGCCTACCTTCAAACTCAGTGCCTCTTTGCTTGACATCATGGGAAAATCAAAAGAAATCAGCCAAGACAGAAAAAAATTGTAGACCTCCACAAGTCTGGTTCATCCTTGGGAGCAATTTCCAAATGCCTGAAGGTACCATGTTCATCTGTACAAACAATAGTACGCAAGTATAAACACCATGGGACCACACAGTCGTCATACCGCTCAGGAAGGAGATGCGTTCTGTCTCCTAGAGATGAACGTACTTTGGTGCGAAAAGTGCAAATCAATCCCAGAACAACAGCAAAGAACCTTGTAAAGATGCTGGAGGAAACAGGTATAAAAGTATCTATATCCACAGTAAAACGAGTCCTATATCGACATAACCTGAAAGGCCCCTCAGCAAGGAAGAAGCCACTGCTCCAAAACCACCATAAAAATGCCAGACTATGGTTTGCAACTGCACATGGGATGAACTGCAAAAATCTCTGAAGCTGGAGACTCATATCTCCCTCACTAGCTTTAAGCACCAGCTGTCAGAGCAGCTCACAGATCACTGCACCTGTACATAGCCCATCTGTAAACAGCCCTTCTATCCACTTACCTCATCCCCATACAGTATTTATTTATCTTGCTCCTTTGCACCCCAGTATCTCTAATTGCACATCCATCTTCTGTTTAAATTGCTATATTGTAATTACTTCGCCACCATGGCCTATTTATTGCCTTAACTCCCTTATCTTACCTCATTTGCACTCACTGTATATATACTTTTGTTTTCTTTTGTTCTGCTGTATTATTGACTATGTTTTCTTTATTCCATGTGTAACTGTGTTGTTGTATGTGTTGAATTGCTATGCTTTATCTTGGCCAGGTCGCAGTTGCAAATGATAACTTGTTCTCAACTAGCCTACCTGGTTAAATAAAGGTGAAATAAAAATAAATAAATAAATAAAAATGGGGACAAAGATCGTACTTTTTGGAGAAATGTCCTCTGGTCTGATGAAACAAAAATAGAACCTTTTGGCCAGAATAACCATCATTATTATTATTATAGTTTGGAGGAAAAAGGGGGAAACTTGCAAGCCGAAGAACACCATCCCAACCGTGAAGGGGTGGCAGCATCATGTTGTGGGGGTGCTTTGCTGCAGGAGGGACTGGTGCACTTCACAAAATAGATGGAATCATGGGGTAGGAAAATTATGTGGACATATTGAAGCAACATTTCAAGACATCAGTTAAAGCTTGGTCGCACATGGGTCTTCCAAATGGACAATGACCCCATGCATACTTCTAAAGTTGTTGCAAAATGGCTTAAGGACAACAAAGTCAAGGTATTGGAGTGGCCATCACAAAGCCCTACACCTCAATCCTGTAGAAAACTTGTGGACAGAACTGAAAAAGCGTGTGCGAGCAAGGAGGCCTACAAACACGACTCAGCTCTGTCAGGAGGAATGGGCAAAAATTCACCCAACTTATTGTGGGACGCTTGTGGAAGGCTACCCGAAATGTTTGACCCAAGTTAAACAATTTAAAGACAATGCTACCAAATATTAATTGAGTGTATGTAAACTTCTGGCCCACTGGGAATGTGATGAAAGAAATAAAAGCTGAAATAAATAATTCTCTCTACTATTATTCTGACATTTCACATTCTTAAAATAAAGTGATTGTAGAATAGGTTGGAAAAAGTATGTGAACCCCTAGGCTAATGACTTCTCCAAAAGCTCATTGGAATCAGGAGTCAGCTAATGTGGAGTACAATCATTGAGGCGAGATTGTAGATGTTGGTTAGAGCTGCCCTGCCCTATAAAAAACACTCACAAAATTTGAGTTTGCTATTCACAAGAGGCATTGCCTGATGTGAACCATGCCCTCGAACAAAGGAGATATCAGAAGATCTCATTAAGAATTGTTGACTTGCATAAAGCTGGAAAGGGTTACAAAAGTATATCTAAAAGCCTTGATGTTCATCAATCCACGGTAAGACAAATTGTCTATAAATGAAGAAAGCTACTCTCTCGGTGAGTGGCTGTCCTGCAAGATGACTGCAAGAGCACAGCGCAGAATTCTCAGTGAGGTTAAGAAGAATCTTAGAGAAATCTCTGGAACATGCTAACATCTCTGTTGACGAGTCTACGATACGTAAAACACTAAACAAGAAGGGTGTTCATGGGAGGACACCACGGAAGATGCCACCGCTGTCCAAAAACAACATTGCTGCATGTCTGAAGTTCGCAAAAGAGCATCTGAATGTTCCACAGCGCTACTGGCAAAATATTCTGTGGATAAATTAAACTAAACTAAATTAAACTAAAGTTTGGAAGGAACACACAACCCTATGTGTGGAGAAAAAAATACACAGCACACCAACATCAAAACCTCATGTAAAGTGTGAAGGGAACATAATGGTTTGGAGCTGCTTTGCTGCCTCAGGGCCAGGACAGCTTGCTATCACCGACGGGAAAAAAATGATTCCCAAGTTTATCAAGACATTTTGCAGGAGAATGTAAGGCTATCTGTCCGCCAATTGAAGCTCAACAGAAGCTGGGTGACGCAACAGGACAACGACCCAAAACACAGAAGTAAATCAACAACAGAATGGCTTCAACAGAAGATAATACGCCTTCTGGAGTGTCCCAGTCAGAGTCCTGGCCTGAACCCGATTGAGATGTTGTGGCATGACCTCAAGAGAGCGGTTCACACCAGACATCCCAAGAATATTGCTGAACTTAAACAGTTTTGTAAAGAGGAATGGTCCAAAATTCCTCCTGACCATTGTGCAGGTCTGATCCGCAACTACAGAAAACGTTTGGTTGAGGTTATTGCTGCCAAAGTACACTACCGGTCAAAAGTTTTAGAACACCTACTCATTCAAGGGTTTTTCTTCATTTGTACTATTTTCTACATTAAGTCCTTCGTTTTGGGTTAATGCTCAGGTAAAACCATTTACATTACTATACGTCCATTTCCAAGTCCTATTATTGAAGATCAAGGGGTATAACATTTATTGGAATGACTGGAATTCTGACAGACTTCGGTTTTAATTGTAAAGATATAATTTAGTTGTATTTTTATACGTAGTAGAAAGCAATGGGTTAGAAGAAGCCAACATAACCAACCCATAAAGTAAAATGTAACATCCATATATGACCAGTTATGTAAACTTCAACATTGATTTATCCTGCAAAGATGTTGTTCAGTTGGGAATATACATTTTTGTCTTCTTCTAATGCCTCGTAAAGAGAAAGTTATCTAAAAATAACTGATTGTAATCAGATTACGTTACTGAGTTTGGGTAATGCAAAAGTTACGTTACTGATTACAATTTTGTACAGGTAACTAGTAACTGTAACGGATGACATTTAGAAATGAACCTACCCAACCCTGGGTGTTTGTCTCTTTCTCTGTTTATATTGCTGTTGGCATTCTCTGTCCATCTCGAACTGCTGTCCAAGTCTAACCAGTCCATCTACAGTGGTGACTCTTCTCTGAGTTGACTGGCTACTAGAGGGTTTATGTTCTTCAAGAATAACAACTTAATGACCTCCCCCTCCTCTCCTCAATGCCAGGTTTCCACTGTCTGCACAAGGAGTGGTAACTGTATACAAAGTCTCATATACTCTCTCGCTCCTTGCACGTGGTTCCTGCCGGCTTATCAGTGTAGTCTTCAGACAGAAAGGCAGAGGAAAACGTTGACTCAAAGTCAGCCCAGGAGGTAATGGTGAGACGTGTCACATCCCACCAGTCTCAAGCTTTCCTATCTGGGGTGCCATTTTTTGTGTAACGGTTTTAACTTGACTCCTGTGGTTAGTTTTAGTTAGTGGTGTCAGGTAGGCCATGCCTACCAGATAAATGTTTGATTTCTCCTTTTTGTTTGTGAGTCGATCTAATCTCAGTCAAGTCTAGACTAGTACAAAGGACTCATGAAAAAGTAACTTGTGGAATGTAAACATTCATAAACCCTTAACATTGAAATAAATAACTACGGAACAATGTTGTTCTTTTGCATTTTTGTATTATCCCAAACTAAATGATCACACAAACAATATCACAGTCACAAAATAATAATATACTGTAGGTTCCTTTAGGCCTATACTGTTGTAGCTGGAAACACAAGCATTTGGCTACACCCGCAACAACATCTGCTAATTGGTAGTCACGGCCTACCTGGCCTTCCTGGCACCCCTAACTAAAACTAACCTCAAGAGTCAAGTCAAAACGTGTATGTGACCAATATCATTTGATTTGATTTCATTTGGAAAAGTTCCGTACCTTGGGTAAATATTTCAAGTGAACCTATTTCCCCTCAGTCTCACAATATTCATCAATAAGCTGTGCGTAAAACCGGTCCCATTCACAAACTCCGAAAACCATAAATGCTAGTTCCACACAACAATAAAAATGATAAAGATTTAAAATATACTATTCCCCAACAAGTTTTAGTACCCGAATAAATACAGAGTATATAAAAAATAAAAAAAAATGAAATACTGTATGTTAAAAAGTTGTCAGTCAGTCAAGTCAAGTCCACGAGTCAATCCGATCTGACAGTAGAACTCCAGTGGAGAACAACTTGACAGTAGAACTCCAGTGGAGAACAACTTGACAGTAGAACTCCAGTGGAGAACAACTTGACAGTAGAACTCCATGGGAGAACAACTTGACAGTAGAACTCCAGTGGAGAACAACTCGACAGTAGAACTCCAGTGGAGAACAACTCGACAGTAGAACTCCAGTGGAGAACAACTCGACAGTAGAACTCCAGCGGAGAATAACTCGACAGTAGAACTCCAGTGGAGAACAACTCGACAGTAGAACTCCAGTGGAGAACAACTTGACAGTAGAACTGCAGTGGAGAATAACTCGACAGTAGAACTCCAGTGGAGAACAACTCAACAGTAGAACTCCAGTGGAGAACAACTCAACAGTAGAACTCCAGTGGAGAACAACTCGACAGTAGAACTCCAGTGGAGAACAACTCGACAGTAGAACTCCAGTGGAGAACAACTCGACAGTAGAACTCCAGTGGAGAACAACTCGACAGTAGAACTGCAGTGGAGAACAACTTGACAGTAGAATTCCAGTGGAGAACAACTCGACAGTAGAACTCCAGTGGAGAACAACTCGACAGTAGAACTCCAGTGGAGAACAACTCGACAGTAGAACTCCAGTGGAGAACAGCTCAACAGTAGAACTCCAGTGGAGAACAACTCGACAGTAGAACTCCAGTGGAGAACAACTCGACAGTAGAACTCCAGTGGAGAACAACTCGACAGTAGAACTCCAGTGGAGAACAACTCGACAGTAGAACTCCAGTGGAGAACAACTCAACAGTAGAACTCCAGTGGAGAACAACTCGACAGTAGAACTCCAGTGGAGAACAACTCGACAGTAGAACTCCAGTGGAGAACAACTCGACAGTAGAACTCCAGTGGAGAACAGCGGAAAACAAAGAGAACAAGGAGAATATACAATAACAATAACAAGAAATGCTGCATACTACAAGAAAGGTTAAAATCTCACCTTTCTGGGTTTTTTTTTAATTGCTGAAGTGTAGTCTATTTGGAGGACACAAGCTCAATTACTCAGTACAAATATGAAAAGAATATATAAAAATATGAAATATTTGATATGACGTATTTCCTATTCAACAACGCTGTATAAATAAGGCTTGAAATGACTTTTATGATTTCTAAATATAGTATAATCAAATTCTAAAACCGCTAGCTATAACTGTAAAATATATTCTAAAACCTTCCTTATAACTGTAAAATACATATTTGTATATTTAGCGTTAGAGAAAATGTGCATATTTTCTAAAGGTCTCTCTTGATCCAAACATTTGGCCCCACCGCTGTGAACATCACACTGAGCTCTAGTTTGGCTTCCTGAACTCCTTAGGCACCCACCTTTCATCTCACAGTAATCCATCTATGACAAACAGAACGTTTTTTTTGCACAAAATCTATAAATTAATCTCTGAATGTGCTATAGTGATGAAACCACTCTCTCCTGCTGCACTGCGATGTGAGGATTGCAATGGCTGTGACTTAGGGTTCAGCCAGGAGTTGATGGACAGTCGGAAGAGCAAATGAAACGGTAAGAGGGACATCACAGTTTTAAGTGGTTTCAGATTTCACAGCTCAGGTGCATCCTGTTTCCATTGATCATCCTTGATCATCCTTGAGTCCACGCAATTTGGGGAAGGCCTTGCTCAGGGAGGTGACCAAGAACCCAATGGTCACTCTGACGGAGCTCCAGAGTTCCTCTTTGGAGATGGGAGAACTTTCCATGAGGACAAACATCTCTGCAGCACTCTACCAATCAGGCCTGTATGGTAGTGGCCAGAGTAAAGGTTCTGAATACTTATGTAAATGTTACATTTCAGGTTTTTATTTAAAAAAAACATTTGCCAAAATTTCTAAAAACCTGTTTTTGCTATGTCATTATGGGGTATTGTGTGTAGATTGATGAAGGTGGGGAAACAATTTAATCCATTTTAGAATAACAGTCAAAGGGCTTGAATACTTTCCGAATGCACTGTATAAGCAAAAATGTCAGTCGGAACCAGTACCAGAACCACACAGGTGGACTTCACATCTAAGAGGTTATTAATTAAATTGTAATCCATTGGGAATGGTTTGTGGATCCGTTCTGCGCTTTTCTGATTTCCTTTAAGACACTCTACAATGCAAACTTTCTAAAAATGAAACAACAGGGTATGAAAAAGCTTCAGAGATGAGGGGTTGAAATATTCCTCTCTCGCTCCACCATCACTATTTTTGTGCAGCTAATGCTGCCTATTTATCTGGAATTAAAGGTGAAGCGCAGCGTCAGGAGGAGACACACTGAGACGGTTCAGACAAATTTGGGGCATCACTTGCATTTGCAAGCAAAGCTACCTGCATATTTTTTAAAGAGCACCTTGTACGATTTATGCTCCTTATTCACTCAGTCTTGTTTTCTTTCTTTCTGTTTTCCTTTCTTCAGTTCTCTTCTCTCTCCTGACCTCAAAGCACCTGGCCGTACTTACCATACATCTCCTCTACCCACTGTGTTACCCACTGGTTTACTCTGTGCACTATGTGTCCCTACCCTCTGACCCCTGTACTGCAGCACACCCCACCATGCCGTCTGACACTCTGACAGTCTGACACAGCATGGCCAGGTGCTTGGTAACAGTGATGAACAAAGTAGTCCTCTCCTGAGAGGCAGCTGTCTGAACACCTGTGGACATGACATTGAAGGGGCCCATCAGCCCAGTGAGTGCAGGGGGGACCCTTGACACCTGTGGACATGACATTGAAGGGGCCCATCAGCCCAGTGAGTGCAGAGAGGAGCCTTAACACCTGTGGACATGACATTGAAGGGGCCCATCAGCCCAGTGAGTGCAGAGAGGAGCCTTAACACCTGTGGACATGACATTGAAGGGGCCCATCAGCCCAGTGAGTGCAGGGAGGACCCTTAACACCTGTGGACATGACATTGAAGGGGCCCATCAGCCCAGTGAGTGCAGAGAGGAGCCTTAACACCTGTGGACATGACATTGAAGGGGCCCATCAGCCCAGTGAGTGCAGAGAGGAGCCTTAACACCTGTGGACATGACATTGAAGGGGCCCATCAGCCCAGTGAGTGCAGGGAGGAGCCTGTGATTATTATTATTTGACCATGCTGGTCATTTATGAACATTTGAACATCTTGGCCATGTTCTGTTATAATCTCCACCCGGCACAGCAAGAAGAGGGCTGGCCACCCTTCATAGCCTGGTTCCTCTCTAGGTTTCTTCCTAGGTTTTGGCCTTTCTAGGGAGTTTTTCCTAGCCACCGTGCTTCTACACCTACATTGCTTGCTGTTTGGGGGTTTAGGCTGGGTTTCTGTACAGCACTTTGAGATATCAGCTGATGTACGAAGGGCTATATAAATACATTTGATTTGATTAGATTTTATGTTGCTGGAATGAATGTACCAAACCTTGAAACTAGAAAAAAAAGGCAGCGAAAACAAAGGCCAGAGTAACATAACTAAAGATTGGGAATATTGCAGAAAAGAGGGAGGCATTTTAATCATGTTAGCATTTTAAAAAATCACAGAAAACTTTTTGTTGCATCCATTTACAAATAATTTCTTCTCTTATTGAGGGATGGGGCTGGAGAAATGCAAACACTAAAATTCATAGACTACTTACTAGACTATGGATGCGAGGAATGATCATCCATGATATAAAAATTATGTTTTTGGCTATACAGTGTTTGTTTACATTTGTTTACAAATATTGGAATAAAACAAGCTTATATTTTGGAATGATGGTCCACTAAGCGCAAACCAGATGGGATGGCGTATCACTGCAGAATGCTGTGGTAGCCATGCTGGTTAAGTGTACCTTAAATAAATCACAGACAGTTTCACCAGCAAAGCACCTCCAAACCATCACAACTCCAACTCCATGCTTCATGGTGGGAACCTCACATGCAGAGATCATGCGTTAATTTGGACTCTTCAGACCAAAGGACAGATTTCTACCGGTCTAATGTCCATTGCTCATGTTTCTTGGCCCAAGCAAGTCTCTTCTTCTTGTTGGTGTCCTTTAATAGAGGTTTTTCTGCAGAAATTTGACCATGAATGTTGATTTTGAGATGTCTCTGTTACTTGAACTCCGTGAAGCATTTATTTGGGCTGGTAATTCTAATGAACTTATCCTCTGCAGCAGAGGTAACTCTGCATCTTCCTTTCCTGTGGCGGTCCTCATAAAAGCCAGTTCCATCATAGTGCTTGATGGTTTTTGCAACTGCACTTGAAGAAACTTTAAAAGTTCTTGAATTTTTCCAGATTGACTGACCTTCAGTCAATAAATAATGATGGACTGTTGTTTCTCTTTGCTTATTTGAGCTGTTCTTGCCATTATATGGACTTGGTCTTTTACCAAATAGAGCTAACTTCTGTATACCACCCCTACCTTATCAAAACACAGCTGATTGGCTCAAATGCATTAAGAAGAAAATAAATTCCTCATGAAACTGGTTGAGATAATTCCAAGAGTGTGCAAATCTGTCATCAAGGCAAAGTGGGCACTTTGAAGAATCTCTAATATAAAATATTTTTAGATTGTTTTCTAAACTTTTTTGGTTACTACATGATTCCATATGTGTTATTTCATAGTTTTGATGTCTTCACTATTATTCTACAATGTAGAAATGAGTACAAAATTAAGAAACACCCTTGAATGAGTAGGTGTGTCCAAACATTTGAATGGTACTGTACATATAAGTAAGACTAAAGTGACAGATATTATACAGTGGCAGCAGCTTGTGTGTTGAGTCAAAAAAGTTATTACAAAAATGGTCAATGCAGATACTCCGGGAAGCTACTGTATTTGGTTAAGTATTTAACTAACTATTTAGCAGTCTTATGTCTTGGGGGTAGAAGCTGTTCAGGGTCCTGTTGGTTCAAGACTTGGTGCATCGATACCGCTTGCCATGTGGTAGCAGAGAGGAGAGTCTATGACTTGGTTGGCTGGAGTCATTGACAATTTTTAGGGCTTTCCTCTGACACCACCTGTATAGAGCTCCTGGATGGCAGGGAGCTCTGCCCCAGTGATGAGCCGTACGCACTACTGGGCTGTACGCGTTAAGCTCTGTAGCGCCTTGTGGTCAAATGCCACGCAGTTGTCATTCCAAGCGTTGATGCAGCCAGTCAACTGATGCTTCAATATGCTCTCAATGGTCCAACTGTAGAACTTCTTGAGGATCTGACGGCTGATGAAAAATCTTTTCAGCCTCCTGAGGGAGAAGAGGCTTTGTCGTGCCCTCTTTACGACTGTGTTGGTGTGATTGGACCATGATAGATCCTTAGTGATATGGACACAGAGGATCTTGCAGCTCTCGACACGATCTACTTCAGCCCTGTCGATGTGAATGGGGGTGTGCTCGACTATCCGTTTCCTGTACAGTCGTGGCAAAAAGTTTTGAGAATGACACAAATATGAATTTTCACAAAGTCTGCTGCCTCAGTTTGTATGATGGCAATTTGCAGATACTCCAGAATGTTATGAAGAGTGATCCGATAAATTGCAATTAATTGCAAAGTCCCTCTTTGCCATGCAAATGAACTGAATCCCCCAAAAACATTTCCACTGCATTTCAGCCCTGCCACAAAAGGACCAGCTGACATCCTGTCGGTGATTCTCTCGTTAACACAGGTGTGAGTGTTGACGAGGACAAGGCTGGAGATCACTCTGTTATGCTGATTGAGTTCGAATAACAGACTGGAAGCTTCAAAAGGAGGGTGGTGCTTGGAATCATTGTTCTTCCTCTGTCAGCCATGGTTACCTGCAAGGAAACATGTGCCGTCATAATTTCTTTGCACAAAAAGGGCTTCACAGGAAAGGATATTGCTGCCAGTAAGATTGCACCTAAATCAACCATTTATCGGACCATCAAGAACTTCAAGAGAGCGGTTCAATTGTTGTGAAGAAGGCTTCAGGGCGCCCAAGAAAGTCCAGCAAGCGCCAGGACTGTCTCCTAAAGTTGATTCAGCTGCGGGATCGGAGCACCACCAGTACAGAGCTTGCTCAGGAATGGCAGCAGGCAGGTGTGATTGCATCTGCATGCACAGTGAGGCGAAGACTTTTGGAGGTTGGCCTGTTGTCAAAAAGGGCAGAAAAGAAGCCACTATATTCTGCAAAATGTACAGGGATTGGACTGCTGAAGACTGGGGGTAAAGTCATTTTCTATGATGAATCCCCTTTCCGATTGTTTGGGGCATCCGGGCCAAAACTTGGTACGAAGAAGACAAGGTGAGCGCTACCATCAGTCCTGTGTCATACCAACAGTAAAGCATTCAGAAACCATTCATGTGGTGGGTTACTTCTCAGCCAAGGGAGTGGGTTCACTCACAATTTTTCCTAAGAACACAGCCATGAATAAAGAATGGTACCAACACATCATCTGAGAGTAACTTCTCCCAACCATCCAGGAACAGTTTGGTGACGAACAATGTATTTTCCAGCATGATGGAGCACCTTGCAATAAGCAAAAGTGATAACTAAGTGGCTCGGGGAACAAAACATCGATATTTTGGGTCCATGGCCAGGAAACTACCCAGACCTTAATCACATTGAGAACTTGTGGTCAAGCCTCAAGACAAATAAAAACCCACAAATTCTGACAAACTCCAAGCATTGATTATGCAAGAATGGGCTGCCATCAGTCAGGATGTGGCCCAGAAGTTAATTGACAGCATGCCAGGGCAAATTGCAGAGGTCTTGAAAAAAAAGGGTCAACACTGCAAATGTTGACTCTTTGCATCAACTTCATGTACTTGTCAATAAAATCCTTTGACACTTATGAAATGCTTGTAATTATACTTCAGTATTCTATAGTAACATCTGACAAAAATATCTAAAGACACTGAGGCAGCAGACTTTGTGAAAATTAATATTTGTCATTCTCAAAACATTTGGCCACAACTGTAGTCCACAATCAGCTGCTTTGTCTTGCTGACATGGATTGAGAGGTTCTTGTCCTGGCATCACACTGCCACGTCTCTGACCTCCTCCCTATAGGCTGTCTCATCGTCGCCAGTGATCAGGCCTACCACCATTGTGTCTTCGGCAAACTTAATGATGCTGTTGGGCTCGTGTGTGGCCACTCATTCGTGGGTGAACAGGGAGTACAGAAGGGGACAAAGCATGCACCACTGAGGGCCGTGTTGAGGGTCAGCATGGCAAATGTGTTGATGCCTACCCTCCCCACTGCAAATGTGACATGCTTTTTTGTAATATGGTTTCACATTAAATTTAAGCTCAGCATGTGAAAATAGTTATTTCACATGTTATATAACATACACATACTGTTGTCAAGTAGGCTATGGTGTAATAGAAGGTTTTGCCTTGTGTGCTAGGTTTTTGACTTTTGACACTATTATTAGGTGTCACAACCAGCCATAAAATAATGCAATATATGTCACAACAGGTCTAATTATATGAGTCATGACAGTGTTATGACCATATTATGGCAGGTTATGACAAGTTATGTCAGCTGTTATGACATATTATAAACTGGGTGGCTCGAGCCCTGAATAGCGACTGGCTGACAGCCGTGGTATATCAGACCCTATACCACGGGTATGACAAAACATTTTTCATTCAACTTTTTCACTCCGGACACTTTATCTGGACATGGTTCGTCAGGACCTCCAACAGCCGAAGCAAAGTGGTAACATTAACATGATGCCTTCTAATTGCAGTCGCTGTACTCATAATATATAGGAGAACGATTGCCTTACGGCGAGGATAGCTGTGCTACAAGCCCAGCTTCAGACACAATCGTTAGGCAAGGGTAATGTCAGTGTAGGAAAGGATGAACAGATAATAACGTTAACGTATAAATCCCCTGGCACGGTCCCTGCAGCCGGACAACTTGACAACTTTCTCACGGTTTCTGGAAGGAAATGCTGTAGGAACGCTCAACCGGTGTCGCTCATTCAGCCGACAGAAACTTTCAACCAGTTTTCCCCATTAAGCAACGAGTCGGAGTCTGAGGCCGAGCCTTCTCTGGTCTCTACTCCTCCCGTTACGGTGTCGCTCATTCAGCCGACAGAAACTTTCAACCAGTTTTCCCCATTAAGCAGCGGGTCGGAGTCAGAGGCCGAGTCTTCTCCTGTCGCTACTCCTCCCATTACGGTGTCGCTCATTCAGCCGACGGAAACTTTCAACCAGTTTTCCCCATTAAGCAACGAGTCGGAGTCAGAGGCCGAGCCTTCTCTGGTCTCTACTCCTCCCGTTACGGGGTCTGAGACGCCGAAGCTTCTCCTGTCTCTACTCCTCCCGTTACGGTGTCGCTCATTCAGCCGACAGAAACTTTCAACCAGTTTTCCCCATTAAGCAACGAGTCGGAGTCAGAGGCCGAGCCTTCTCTGGTCTCTACTCCTCCCGTTACGGCGTCGCTCATTCAGCCAACAGAAACTTTCAACCAGTTTTCCCCATTAAGCAACGAGTCGGAGTCTGAGGCCGAGCCTTCTCTGGTCTCTACTCCTCCTGTTACGGGGTCTGAGACGCCGAAGCTTCTCCTGTCTCTACTCCTCCCGTTACGGTGTCGCTCATTCAGCCAACAGAAACTTTCAACCAGTTTTCCCCATTAAGCAACGAGTCGGAGTCTGAGGCCGAGCCTTCTCTGGTCTCTACTCCTCCCGTTACGGGGTCTGAGACGCCGAAGCTTCTCCTGTCTCTACTCCTCCCGTTACGGTGTCGCTCATTCAGCCAACAGAAACTTTCAACCAGTTTTCCCCATTAAGCAACGAGTCGGAGTCAGAGGCCGAGCCTTCTCTGGTCTCTACTCCTCCCGTTACGGCGTCGCTCATTCAGCCAACAGAAACTTTCAACCAGTTTTCCCCATTAAGCAGCGGTTCGGAGTCTGAGGCCGAGCCTTCTCTGGTCTCTACTCCTCCTGTTACGGTGTCGCTCATTCAGCCAACAGAAACTTTCAACCAGTTTTCCCCATTAAGCAACGAGTCGGAGTCTGAGGCCGAGCCTTCTCTGGTCTCTACTCCTCCTGTTACGGTGTCGCTCATTCAGCCAACAGAAACTTTCAACCAGTTTTCCCCATCAAGCAACGAGTCGGAATCAGAGGCAGAGTCTTCTCTGGTCTCTACTCCTCCTGTTACGGGGTCTGAGACGCCGAAGCTTCTCCTGTCTCTACTCCTCCCGTTACGGGGTCTGAGGCCAAGCCTTCTCTGGTCTCTACTCCTCCCGTTACGGTGTCGCTCATTCAGCCGACAGAAACTTTCAACCGGTTTTCCCCATTAAACAGCGAGTCGGAGTCTGAGGCCAAGCCTTCTCTGGTCTCTACTCCTCCCGTTACGGGGTCTGAGACGCCGAAGCTTCCCACCATTAGTTCTGACAAATTGAAAACTCTAGTCATTGGCGACTCCATTACCCGCAGTATTAGACTTAAAACGAATCATCCAGCGATCATACACTGTTTACCTGGGGGCAGGGCTACCGACGTTAAGGCTAATCTGAAGATGGTGCTGGCTAAAGCTAAAACTGGCGAGTGTAGAGAGTATAGAGATATTGCTATCCACGTCGGCACCAACGATGTTAGGATGAAACAGTCAGAGCTCACCAAGCGCAACATAGCTTCAGCGTGTAAATCAGCTAGAAAGATGTGTCGGCATCGGGTAATTGTCTCTGGCCCCCTCCCAGTTAGGGGGAGTGATAAGCTCTACAGCAGAGTCTCACAACTCAATCGCTGGTTGAAAACTGTTTTCTGCCCATCCCAAAAGATAGAATTTGTAGATAATTGGCCCTCTTTCTGCGACTCACCCACAAACAGGACCAAGCCTGACCTGCTGAGGAGTGACGGACTCCATCCTAGCTGGAGGGGTGCTCTCATCTTATCTACCAACATAGACAGGGCTCTAACTCCTCTAGCTCCACAATGAAATAGGGTGCAGGCCAGGCAGCAGGCTGTTAGCCAGCCTGCCAGCATAGTGGAGTCTGCCACTAGCACGGTCAGTGTAGTCAGCTCAGCAATCCCCATTGAGACCGTGTCTGTGCCTCGACCTAGGTTGGGCAAAACTAAACATGGCGGTGTTCGCCTTAGCAATCTCACTAGGATAAAGACCTCCTCCATTCCTCTCATTATTGAAAGAGATCATGATACCTTACATTTCAAAATAGGGCTACTTAATGTTAGACCCCTTACTTCAAAGGCAATTATAGTCAATGAACTAATCACTGATCATAATCTTGATGTGATTGGCCTGACTGAAACATGACTTAAGCCTGCTGAATTTACTGTGTTAATTGAGGCCTCACCTCCTGGCTACACTAGTGACCATATCCCCCGTGCATCCCGCAAAGGCGGAGGTGTTGCTAACATTTACGATAGCAAATTTCAATTTACAAAAAAAAACAAGACGTTTTCGTCTTTTGAGCTTCTAGTCATGAAATCTATGCAGCCTACTCAATCACTTTTTATAGCTACTGTTTACAGGCCTCCTGGGCCATATACAGCGTTCCTCATTGAGTTCCCTGAATTCCTATCGGACCTTGTAGTCATTGCAGATAATATTCTAATCTTTGGTGACTTTAATATTCACATGGAAAAGTCCACAGACCCACTCCAAAAGGCTTTCGGAGCCATCATCGACTCAGTGGGTTTTGTCCAACATGTCTCTGGACCTACTCACTGTCACAGTCATACTCTGGACCTAGTTTTGTCCCATGGAATAAATGTTGTGGATCTTAATGTTTTTCCTCATAATCCTGGACTATCGGACCACCATTTTATTACGTTTGCAATTGCAACCAATAATCTGCTCAGACCCCAACCAAGGAACATCAAAAGTCGTGCTATAAATTCACAGACAACACAAAGATTCCTTGATGTCCTTCCAGACTCCCTCTGTCTACCCAAGGACGCCAGAGGACAAAAATCAGTTAACCACCTAACTGAGGAACTCAATTTAACATTGCGCAATACCCTAGATGCAGTTGCACCCCTAAAAACTAAAAACATTTCTCATAAGAAACTAGCTCCCTGGTATACAGAAAATACCCGAGCTCTGAAGCAAGTTTCCAGAAACTTGGAACCGAAATGGCGCAACACCAAACTGGAAGTCTTCCGACTAGCTTGGAAAGACAGTACCGTGCAGTATCGAAGAGCCCTTACTGCTGCTCGATCATCCTATTTTTCTAACTTAATTGAGGAAAATAAGAACAGTCCGAAATTCCTTTTTGATACTGTCGCAAAGCTAACTAAAAAGCAGTATTCCCCAAGAGAGGATAGCTTTCACTTCAGCAGTAATAAATTCATGAACTTCTTTGAGGAAAAGATCATGATTATTAGAAAGCAAATTATGGACTCCTCTTTAAATCTGCGTATTCCTTCAAAGCTCAGTTGTCCTGAGTCTGCACAACTCTGCCAGGACCTAGGATCAAGAGAGACACTCAAGTGTTTTAGTACTATATCTCTTGACACAATGATGAAAATAATCAAGGCCTCTAAACCTTCAAGCTGCATACTGGACCCTATTCCAACTAAACTACTGAAAGAGCTGCTTCCTGTGCTTGGCCCTCCTATGTTGAACATAATAAACGGCTCTCTATCCACCGGATGTGTACCAAACTCACTAAAAGTGGCAGTAATAAAGCCTCTCTTGAAAAAGCCAAACCTTGACCCAGAAAATATAAAAAACTATCGGCCTAAATCGAATCTTCCATTCCTCTCAAAATTTTTAGAAAAGGCTGTTGCGCAGCAACTCACTGCCTTCCTGAAGACAAACAATGTATACAAAATGCTTCAGTCTGATTTTAGACCCCATCATAGCACTGAGACTGCACTTGTGAAGGTGGTAAATGACCTTTTAATGGCATCGGACCGAGGCTCTGCATCTGTCCTCGTGCTCCTAGACCTTAGTGCTGCTTTTGATACCATCGATCACCACATTCTTTTGGAGAGTTTGGAAAGCCAAATTGGTCTACACGGACAAGTTCTGGCCTGGTTTAGATCTTATCTGTCGGAAAGATATCAGTTTGTCTCTGTGAATGGTTTGTCCTCTGACAAATCAACTGTAAATTCCGGTGTTCCTCAAGGTTCCATTTTAAGACCACTATTGTTTTCACTATATATTTTACCTCTTGGGGATGTCATTCAAAAATATAATGTTAACTTTCACTGCTATGTGGATGACACACAGCTGTACATTTCAATGAAACATGGTGAAGCCCCAAAATTGCCCTCGCTAGAAGCATGTGTTTCAGACATAAGGAAGTGGATGGCTGCAAACTTTCTACTTTTATACTCAGACAAAACAGAGATGATTGTTCTAGGTCCCAAGAAACAAAGAGATCTTCTGTTGAATCTGACAATTAATCTTAATGGTTGTACAGTCGTCTCAAATAAAACAATGAAGGACCTCGGCGTTACTCTGGACCCTGATCTGTCTTTTGAAGAACATATCAAGACTGTTTCAAGGACAGCTTTTTTCCATCTACGTAACATTGCAAAAATCAGAAACTTTCTGTCCAAAAATGATTCAGAAAAATTAATCCATGCTTTTGTCACTTCTAGGTTAGACTACTGCAATGCTCTACTTTCCGGCTACCCGGATAAAGCACTAAATAAACTTCAGTTAGTGCTAAATACGGCTGCTAGAATCCTGACTAGAACCAAAAAATGTGATCATATTACTCCAGTGCTAGCCTCCCCCTACACTAGTTTCCTGTCAAGGCAAAGGCTGATTTCAAAGTTGTACTGCTAACCTACAAAGCATTACATGGGTTTGCTGCTACCTATCTCTCTGATTTGGTCCTGCCATACATACCTACACGTACGCTACGGTCACAAGACGCAAGCCTCCCAATGGTCCCTCAAATTTCTAAGCAAACAGCTGGAGGCAGGGCTTTCACCTATAGAGCTCCATTTCTATGGAATGGTCTGCCTACCCATGTGAGAGATGCAAACTCGGTCTCAACCTTTAAGTCTTTACTGAAGTGGGTCATATGATTGAGTGTAGTCTGGCCCAGGAGTGTGAAGGTGAACGGAAAGGCTCTGGAGCAACGAACCACCCTTGCTGTCTCTGCCTGGCCGGTTCCCCTCTTTTCACTGGGATTCTCTACCTCTAACCCTATTACAGGGGCTGAGTCACTGGCTTACTAGGGCTCTTTCATACCGTCCCTAGGAGGGGTGCGTCACTTGAATGGGTTGAGTCACTGATGTGATCCTCCTGTCTGGGTTGGCGCCCCTCCTTGGGTTGTGCCTTGGCGGAGATCTTTGTGGGCTATACTCGGCCTTGTCTCAGGATGGTAAGTTGGTGTTTGAAGATATCCCTCAAGTGGTGTGGGGGCTGTGCTTTGGCAAAGTGGGTGGGGTTATATCCTTCCTGTTTTGCCCAGTCCGGGGGTGTCATCGGATGGGACCACAGTGTCTCCTGACCCCTCCTGTCTCAGCCTCCAGTATTTATGCTGCTGTAGTTTATGTGTCGGGGGGCTAGCGTCAGTTTGTTATATCTAGAGTCCTTCTCCTGTCCTATCCGGAGTCCTGTGGGAATTTAAGTATGCTCTCTCTAATTCTCTCTTTCTCTCTTTCTTTCTCTCTCTTGGAGGACCTGAGCCCTAGGACCATGCTTCAGGACTACCTGGTATGATGACTCCTTGCTGCTCCCAGTCCACCTGGCCGTGCTGCTGCTCCAGTTTCAACTGTTCTGCCTGCGGCTATGGAACCCTGACCTGTTCACTGTGATTACTAGTATCTGACCATGCTGGTCATTTATGAACATTTGAACATCTTGGCCATGTTCTGTTATAATCTCCACCCGGCACAGCCAGAAGAGCACTGGCCACCCCTCATAGCCTGGTTCCTCTCTAGGTTTCTTCCTAGGTTTTTGCCTTTCTAGGGAGTTTTTCCTAGCCACCACAAGCTTCAACACCTGCATTGCTTGCTGTTTGGGGTTTTAGGCTGGATTTCTGTAGAGCACTTTGATATATCAGCTGATATATTTAAATTTGATTTGATTTGTCTATTGTTGTGACTAAGATGAAGATAATATCAAATTGTATGACTAATTTATGCAAAAATCCAGGTAATTCCAAAGGGTTCACATACTTTTTCTTGCCACTGTAGAAGGAAAAGCTGCGTACATTTGCAAATACTGTGCCAAATCATATGTGAAGAATGCAACAAAGATGCAGAATCATTTGGCCAAGTGCATAAAGTTCCCTCAGCGCTCACAACAAGAAACCTCTGACAAAAGTCCCTCTACTTCTATTCAAGGTGAAAATTATGAATCAGCTAGCAACAGCTCATGGTCCTCCAGGAATAATACGTTTTTTTTACTCAATGGAGGAACGAAGTCAGAGAAATGCTGATGAATGTCTTGCACGAGCTGTGTATACAACTGGTTCACCTCTGATGCTCACAGGCAATGTGTGTTGAAAGAGATTTCTGAATGTTCTTCGCCCAGCATACGCCCCTCCAACCAGACATGCTTTATCTACTCATTTGTTAGATGCAGAGTTCAACGGAGTTCAAGTGAAGATCAAGCAAATCATAGAGAAAGCAGACTGTATTGCAATCATCTCTGATGGGTGGTTGAATGTTTGTGGGCAAGGAATAATTAACTACATCATCTCCACCCTTCAACCAGTATTGTACAAGAGCACAGACACAAGGGACAACAGACACACCGGTCTCTACATTGCAGATGAGCTGAAGGCAGTCATCAATGACTGTGGACCACATAAGGTATTTGCACTGGTGACAGACAATGTTGCGTACATGAAGGCTGCTTGGTCTAAAGTGGAGTCCTACCCTCACATCACACCCATTGGCTGTGCTGCTCATGCATTGAATCTGCTCCACAAGGACGTCATGGCACTGAAAACAATGGATACACTCTACAAGAGAGCCAAGGAAATGGTTAGGTATGTAAAGGGTCATCAAGTTATAGCAGCAATCTACCTCACCAAGCAAAGTGAGAAGAATAAGAGCACCACATTGAAGCTGGCCAGCAACACCCATTGGGGTGGTGTTGTCATCATGTTTGACAGTTTCCTGGAGGGAAGGAGTCTCTCCAAGAAATGGCCATATCACAGTCTGCCAATATGGACAGCCCCATCAAGAGGATCCTCCTGGATAATGTATTTTGGGAGAGAGTGGAAAGCAGCCTGGAACCTATAGCAGTAGCCATTGCATGGATTGAGGGAGACAATTCCACCCTGTCTGATGTTCAGACTCTGCTTGCAGATGTAAGGGAATACATCTCTACTGCCCACTTCACTGTTGCTGCAAGCAGAGGAAACTGCAGTTCTGATATACATTTAAAAAAAATGAAAACTTCTGCCTGAAGCCCATACACAGTGCAGCGCACTTGCCAAGTATGCTGGCAAGAGCATCCTGTCTGGTGCAGAGTTCAACAAGGCCTATGGTGTCATCACTACCTCATCCAGTACCTGGATGAGGGCAAGGTTATTGGCAGTCTGGCGGAGTACACTTCCAAGCAAGAGCTTTGGGATAGAGATGCCTGAGGTCGACATTGAGGAGGTCCAGGGAGAAGACATGGAAGCCTGAGAGGAAGACAACCAAAGCTTTAGTTTCTAGATTATCGTTTTACAGATGTATGTTGAAAGCGTTTTGGGAGATGCGATGGATCATTGGGAATCATTCAATATTCCCTTTCTTTTGGTGTTCAGTGAAATCATCCCAAGTCAACTCATTTAATCAAAGTTAAATTCGTAACTTTTTTTATTTCTATTTGAAGGATTTCATAATTTGCAATTATGTCTATTTATGATAAGGTAAAAGGTTTATGTTTCTGTCTCGATATGATATGGTAAATATATCCAGTGCAAAAAAACATCTACATTAAAATGGATTATTATTTATTTGCATATATTTCCATTAATTACCATATATTCCCATTAATTCCCATATATTCCCGTTAATTCCCACGGAAAGTTTCCACCTCTGAATATTCCCCAAAATGTGCAATAGTTATACCCAAGAAGACTCAAGGCTGTAATAGCTGCCAAAGGTGTTTCAACAAAGTACTGAGTAAAGGGTCTGAATACTTATGTAAATGTAATATTTCAGTTTTTTCTAAATAACTAAAAAACTGTTTTGGTTTTTCATTATGGGGTATTGTGTGTAGATTGATTAGGGGAAAAAATATTTAAACAATTTTAGAATAAGGCTGTAATGTAACAACATGTGGAAAAAGTCAAGGAGTCTGAATACTTTCCAAATGCATTGTAGGCTACAACAAATGCCACTGCAAAAGAAAAAATTCTGCCAACATCTCCAAAAAGATCTCAAAAAATATGTACCTTTAGATACTGTCTTGACCTAATTTGTACAGCAAATAAAGGTGCTACTGTCACCATAAAAAGTGAATGATGGGCGTTTTTCAGGTGGCTTTATAATCCATTGTGCACGAACATCTGTTCAAAGTCATTTTTTTATTCACTGTACATTTGGTTGAGTTGTCAACTAACTTCAACATAAAATCAACAAAAACGTTCACCCTTGACATTGGATTTAGGTTCAGTTGGTGAAAATTCCCTTACTTCCTAATCAGTTTTTTGTGTTCATTAAATGCTTAATTATATTTGTTAAAATGACGTGGAAACATTTTTTAGCCAGTGGGAATGCTGGATCATGCATGCACAGTTTCAAGACAGGTCTGATTTACAGTATAATGGGAAAAGTACATAAGTTGAGCCAAAGGGGTAAGTTAAACAACCCTTGTTTCTAGGAAACCGTACACAAAATGTATTGTTTGACCAAATATTTAGGAAGAGGTCATCATTTAATGGAGTCTGTGAAGAGAAAAAACACATGGAAAAAGTGATAAGCAAGTTAGGTCCAAAAAAAACAGATTTTCACCAAGCCAAATACATTTCTTATGTTAGTATCTAAACCAAAGTAGATCATTTTAAGATAGTTCAATACTGTACATCAGTTGGTATCTATATGCTTCAATATAGGTCCTAAATATAGTGTGAAAGTGCATCATTGTAGCTGTGTGGTCAAAATGGGTGCATCTCAGCCACGCTCAAGGTCCTAAACGATATCATAACCACCATCGATAAAAGACAATACTGTGCAGCTGCCTTCATCGACCTGGCCAAGGCTTTTGACTCTGTCAATCACTGCATTCTGATCGTCAGACTCAACAGCCTTTGTTTCTCAAATGACTGCTTCACCTAGTTCACCAACTACTTCTCAGATAGTTCGGCGTGTCAAATTGGAGGGCCTGTTGTCCGGACATCTGGCAGTCTCTATGGGCGTGCCACAGGGTTCAATTCTCGGGCCGACTCTTTTCTTTTTATACATCAATGATGTCGCTCTTGCTGCTGGTGATCATATGATCCCCCTCTACGTAGACGACACCATTCTGTATACATCTGGCCCTTCTTTGGACACTGTGTTAACAAACCTCCAGACGAGCTTCAATGCCATACAACACTCCTTCCGTGGCCTCCAAATTGCTCTTAAATGCAAGTAAAAATAAATGCATGCTCTTCAACCGATCGCTGCCCGCACCCACCCGACCGTCTAACATCACTACTCTAGACAGTTCTGACTTAGAACATGTGGACAACAACAAATACTAAGTAAACTCTCCTTCCAGACTCACATTCAGCATCTCCAATCCAAAATCTAGAATCGGCTTCCTATTTCGCAACAAAGCACCTTTCACTCATGCTGCCAAACATACCCTCGTAAAACTTACTATCCTACCTATCCTTGACTTCGGCGATGTCATTTACAAAATAGTCTCCAACACTCTACTCAGCAAATTGGATGTAGTCTATCACAGTGCCATCCGTTTTGTCTCCAAAGCCCCATATACTACCCACCACTGCGACCTGTATGCTCTCGTTGACTGGTCCTCGCTTCATATTCGTCGCCAGACCCACTGGCACCAGGTCATCTACAAGTCTTTGCTAGGTAAAGCCCCGCCTTATCTCAGCTCACTGGTCACCATAGCAGCACCCACCCGTAGCACGCGTTCCAGCAGGTATATTTCACTGGTCATCCCCAAAGCTAACTCCTCCTTTGGCCACCTTTCCATACAGTTCTCTGCTGCCAATGACTGGAACAAATTGCAAAAATCACTGAAGTTGGAGACTTAAATCTCCATCACTAACTTTAAGCATCAGCAGTCAGAGCAGCTTACTGATCATTGCACCTGTACCACCTGTACCTCATCCTCATATTGTTATTTATGTTTTTGCTCCTTGGCACCCCAGCATCTCTACTTGCACATTCATCTTCTGCACATCTATCACTCCAGTGTTTAATTGCTAAATTATAATTATGGCCTATTTAATGCCTTACCACCCTAATCTAATTACATTTGCACACGCTGTATATAGATTTTCTATTGTGTTATTGACTGTAAGTTTGTTTCTCCCATGTGTATCTCTGTGTTGTTTGTGTCGCACTGCTTTGCTTTATCTTGGCCAGGTCGCAGTTGTAAATGAGAACCTGTTGTCAACTGGCCTACCTGGTTAAATAAAGGTTAAATAAAAATTTTATAAAAATATATATTTTTTGCCTTGGGGTTAGTTGAGCCTATGGTTGAGCCAATGGCAGGATGATCAAATTGAAGTGTTTTATTTCCAGGTGTAATACAGGGGACTATCGATGGGATACGAGGTAACAACAGGGCCTCCTGGCCTATGATAAAAACATACAGTTGAAGTCGGAAGTTTACATACACTTACGTTGGAGTCAATGAAACTCGTTTTTCAACCACTTCACAAATTTCTTGTAACAAACTATAGTCTTAACAAGTTGGTTAGGACATCTACTTTGTGTATGACACAAGTAATTTTTCTAACAATTGTTTACAGACAGATTATTTCACGTATAATTCATTGTATCACAATTCCAGTGGGTCAGAAGTTTACATACACTAAGTTGACTGTGCCTTTAACAGCTTGGAAAATTCCAGAAAAGGATGCCATAGCTTTAGATGCGTATGATAGGCTAATTGACATAATTTGAGTCAATTGGAGAGGTACCTGTGGATGTATTTCAAAGCCTACCTTCAAACTCAGTGCCTCCTTGCTTGACATCATGGGAAAATCAAAAGAAATCCGCCAACACCTCAGAAAAAAAATTGTAGACCTCCTCAAGCAATTTCCAAATGCCTGAAGGCACCACGTTCATCTGTACAAATAATAGCACTCAAGTATAAACACTATGGGACCACGCAGCAGTCATACCGCTCAGGAAGGAGACGCGTTCTGTCTCCTAGAGATGAATGTACTTTGGTGTGAAAAGTGCAAATACATTTCTAAACAACAACTAAGGACCTTGTGAAGATGCTGGAGGAAACAGGTACAAAAGTATCTATATCCACAGTAAAACGAGCCCCTATATCAACATAACCTGAAAGACTGCTCAGCAAGGAAGAAGCCACTGCTCCATAACCACCATAAAAAAGCCCGACTACGGTTTGCAACTGCACATGGGGACAAAGTTCGTACTTTTTGGAGAAATGTCCTCTGGTCTGATGAAACAAAAAAAGAACCGTTTGGCCATAATGACCATTGTTATGTTTGGAGGAAAAAGAGGGAGGCCGAAGAACACCATCCCAACCGTGAAGCACGGGGGTGCAAAATGGCTTAAGGACAACAAAGTCAAGGTATTGGAGTGGCCATCACAAAGCACTGACCTCAATCCTATAGAAAATTTGTGGACAGAACTGAAAAAGCGTGTGCAAGCAAGGAGGCCTACAACACTGATTAAGTTACACAAGCTCTGTCATGAGGAATGGCCAAAATTAACCCAACTTATTGTGGGAAGCTTGTGGAAGGCTACCCGAAATGTTTGACCCAAGTTAAACAATTTAAAGGCAATGCTACCAAATACTAATTGAGTGTATGTAAACTTCTGACCCACTGGGAATGTGATGAAAGAAATTAAAGCTGAAATAAATAATTCTCTCTACTATTATTCTGACATTTCACATTCTTAAAATAAAGTGGTGATCCTAACTGACCTAAGACAGGGAATTTTTACTAGGACTAAATGTCAGGAATTGTGTATGCAAACTTCCGACTTCAACAGTACTTAAAATTATTAAATGATAGAAAAGTGATTGTGATTGTGTTGAATTGTGTTTGGGAAATGGAGATATACATGGTTTTAAATAGGTAATGATAATATGTCTAGCAGTACAGAAATTTGGAGGCGGCTTAACTTACTGTACCTGTCACGCGGCTCAATTTACCCAATACCCAAAGTTGTGCTGAAAAAACAGTTTTTTTGGACAAACTATGATATCAAAACTGTAATGTTTACATGAATTCTGATTATTTCCAGGGATTAACAACATCCTGAAATATATGTACAGTGCCTTCAGATAGTATTCAAAGCTCTTGACTTATTCCACATTTTGTTGTGTTACAGCCTGAATTCAAAATTAAATAAACCATTTTTTTTCTCACGCATCTACACACAATACCCAATAATGACAAAGTGAAAACATGTTTTTAGAAATGTTTGCATATTTATTGAAAATTAATTTCAGAAATATCTAATTTACATAAGTATTCACACCCCTGAGTCAATACTTGTTTGAATCATCTTTGTCAGCAATTGCAGCTGTAGTTACAGTGTAAGTCTCTAAGGACTTTACACACCTGAATTATACAATATTTGCACATTATTCTTTTTAAAATTGTTCAAGATCTGTCAAATTGTTTGTTGATCATTGCTAGACAGCCATTTTCAAATATTGCCAAAGATTTTCAAGCTGATTTAAGTCAAAACTGTAACTAGGCCACTCAGGAACATTTAATGTCATCTTGGTAAGCAACTCCAGTGTATATTTAGCTTTGTGTTTTAGGTTATTGTCCTGCTGAAAAGTTCATTTGTCTCCTAGAATCTGTCGGAAAGCAGACTGAACTAGGTTTTCCTGTAGAATTTTGTTATGCTTAGCTCTATTCCTTTTTCTTTTTATCCTAAAAAACTCCCTAGTCCTTGCCGATGAAAATCATACCCATAACATGATGCAGTTACCACCATGCTTGAAAATATGAAGAGTAGTACTCAGTTATGTGTTGTGTTGGATTTGCCCCAAACATAACGCTTTGTAGAGTGAGAACGCTAGCCTGTGCCCTGTCCATCCCAGGGGCACCCCAGGGGCACCCCAAGGGCAAGGGGCAGAGAGGGGTGGCTGGGTCTCACCTGGTTTATAGAACCAATTGGTGGGTATTGGTGGTGGGAGGTGATGCTGGATCCAGCTCACTTCATTCATCCAGGGGAGACAGTAATTGTTGGCTGGCCAGTAATGAGTCCGGAGGGCCACGAGGGAGCCATCTCATCCCCGGCCCTGGCAGGTGGTCCGACGGGCCTAATGGGGGAGAGTGCAACATCAAGCCTTGCTGCACACACCTGCCTGCTCTGGGCCAACACACACTGGAGAGAGGGGAGAGAGGGAGGAGGGGGACGACAGCCCTCACTTCTTAGGTAATCTTTAGTCATTTCACTGCAGCAGCCAGTTTCAAGTTTTATTAGTGGTATGTACGGGATACGCATGACATGCATCATCCAACAAAATGCTTGCTTGCAAGTTCCTTCTCGACAATGCAACAATAAGAAATAATAAAAGATAAGAATACAAACATAAAGTAAATGGCTCGGTAGAATAGAATAAACATTTGAACGTAAATACAATACAGGAAGACACAATTTATAGTCCAATATTTACACATGTATTGGGGAAGGGGGGATGGAGGGCAGTGTATAAATTGAGCATTATAAGAAATGTCTGGTAGCAGCAGTTGTGGTGTGTGTGTGTGTGTGTGTGTGTGTGTGTGTGTGTGTGTGTGTGTGTGTGTGTGTGTGTGTGTGTGTGTGTGTTTGTGTATGAGTGAATGTGTTGAAAATCAGAGCAGGTGGTCAGTCCAGTTCAAGTGTTCAGCAGTCTGATGGTTTGTAGATAGAAACTGTCCGTGAACCTTTTGGTATCAGGCCTCATGCTCCGATACCGTCTGCCTGATGGTAAGGGAGAAAACAGCTCATGACTGGGGTGTGTGGGGCCCTTGATGAAGCTGTGTGCCTACCTCACAAACCATTTCGAGTAGATGTCCTGGATGGGTGGGAGCACTGTCCCAGTGATGTACTGGGCAATCTTCACTACCCGCTGAAAGCCCTTGCGGTCATGGATGGAGCAATTCCTGTACCAGGCCCGTGATGCAACCTGTCAGGACGCTCTCGATGGTGCAGTGGAAGTATTTGGAGAGGACCCTGGACAGCATGCCAAATTTCTTCAGCCGCCTTAGGAAGTAGAGATGCTGTTGCGCCCTCTTGACAAGACCGGTGGTGTTGTTGGTTCAAGCGACAAGTCCTCGGTGATGTGGACGCCAAGGAACTTAAAACTTGTGACTCTACTGCTGTCCCATTGATGTGGATAGGGGCATGTTTCCGTTTCTGCTTCTTGAAGTCAACAAGCAACTCCTTTGTTTTGCTGACTTTGAGAGAGGTTGTTGTCATGACACCACAACGCCAGTTCACTTACAAGCTCTCTATAGACTGACTCGTGGTTGTTGGTTATCAGGCCTAAAACCGTGGTGTTGTCAGCAAACAGGGATGAACAGGGAGTACAGCAGAGAACTGAGGACACACCCCTTGGGGGCCCCTGTGTTAATAGTCAATGTGGATGAGATGTTGTTGCCGATCCTCACAGCCTGTGGTCTGCCCGTCTGGACGTGTGAATAGCGATGGAAATGGCATCTTCCATGGATCTGTTTGAGCAGCAGGCAAATTGGAGTGGGTCCAGTGTGCCTGGCCTGCTGGCCTTGATGTGGGCCGTGACCAGCCTCTCGATGCACTTGCGCGATGCGCGATGGGCGATAGTCATTTAGTCATGTCACCTTGTTTTTTGGGGCACTGTGACAATGGTGGTCTCCTTAAAGCAGGTGGGGGCTACAGCCTGGGACAGGGACAGGTTGAAGATGTTAGAGAATACACCCGCTAGCTGGTCAGCACACACTCTGAGGATAGGTCCAGGGATGCCATCTGGGCCGGTGACTTTGTGAGTATTCACTCTTTTGAGAGTTTTCCATGTGTCACCTGGTCATCCGGAGCAACGAGAGTCTTCCTGGATGGCTCTGTATTGTCTGCCTTGAAGCAAGTGTAAAATATGTTAAGCTCGTCCGGGAGGGAGATTTCGGTGGATACCACACAGCTGAAATTTCCTTTGTAGTTTGTGATAGTCTGTAGTCCTTGCCACATGCGACGCATGTCTGTGTTGTCGAACATCAATTCAAGTTTGAGTCTGTATTGTCTTTTTGCCTCCCTAATGGATTTGCAGAGCTTGTACCTGCTTGCCTTGCACACATCGTGCGCCACCAATTCATCAGGGTTTGTTCTGCTGACATTGAAGGCTGTAGTATGGGCTTTCAGCATTGTAAAGATACCTCCATTCATCTAGGATTTTTGGTTGGGGTATGTCTGGATTGTTATTGTGGGTACAACATTATCAACACATTTCCTAATGAAGCCAGTGACTGACAATGTACATTCCTCAATGTTAATGGATGAGTCCTGGGTGGATGAATCTTTGAACATATTTCAATCAGTATTCTCAAAACAATCCTGCAGCCTCATCTGTCCAGTGCTTCACTATTTTCTGTGTTGGAGGCTCCCTCTTGAGTTGCTGCTTGTAGGCGGGGAGTGGGAACAGAGAGATGTGATCTGATTGGCCGAAGTGGGGGTGGGGGATGGTTTTACTTTCCCTGACAGCAGAAACTAAAGCCATGCAATGGTTTTTGTATTTATTTTGACGAAAACCATTGAACAGTTTTAAGGATGAACTATTAGAGATGTTAAAAGAAGATTTTATTCCAGCCACGGATTGGGGGTTTATAAATGCTGATTTAGTTGAAAACAGGACAAGCCTGTAAAAAAACAGATATTATCTCTCAATTAAATTCACATATACAGCATGGCCATATAGATCAATGCCCTCTCATCCCATCCTTTCGCAATGGAGCTTTATCTCACGGAATGCCCACAATTCAAAGCATGACTAGCTCTTTAACCAGTCCAAGTGGCTCTAAGCTTCTCTGTCATCTCTCCCATTAGCTCTCATTATGGCTGATACTGCATAGCGTAGGCATGTGCGGCCATATGGCAATTCTGGAAAATGCCAGAAGGGCCATCTTTTATTGGGGTTGGATAGTCAACAAAAATGTATATACGGAACAGAAATATAAACACAACAAGTGTTGGTCTCATGTTTCATGAGCTGAAATAAAAGATCCCAGAAATGTTCCTTGCAACAAATATGTTTACATCCCTCTTAGTGAGCATTTCTGCTTTGCCAACATAATCCATTCACCCGACAGGTGGGGCATATCAAGAAATTGATAAAACAGCATGATCATTACCCAGGCTCACCTTGTGCTGGGGACATCAAATACATTTTCACAACACAAAGCCACAGATAAGTTTTGAGGGAGCGTGCAATTGGCATGCTGGCTGTAGGAATGTCCACCAGTGCTGTTGCCAGAGAATTGAATGTCCATTTCTCGACCATAAGCCGCCTCCAAAGTCATTTTAGAGAATTTGGCAATAAGTCCAACGGGCCTCACAACCACAGACCATGTCATACTAGCCCTGGACCTCAACATTCGACTTCTTCGCCGCCGGGATCGTCTGAGACCAGCCACCCGGACATGATGAAACTGAAGCTTGTGTGCGTTTTAGAGAGTCTACTCTTTTGTTATTGGTGACATATTAGTTTGTAGCTCCAATGGTTCGGTCTGGACATTCGGTTTTGTGAGAAGACCCCTTTGAAATCAGGACATCTGCGACAGAGAGTTCAGACCACATATCTTGAGGCTGCATTTATTGTAGCTGGGGATTTTAACAAGGCTAATCTGAAAACAAGGCATATCGAATGCGCGACAAAACCTTGTGTCATTGTTATTCTAACTTCCGCAACGCACATAAAGCCCCCCACCGCCCTCCTTTCGGGAAAATCTGACTCCAACTCCATTTTGTTGCTCCCAGCCTATAGACAGAAACTAAAACAGGAAGAGCCCGTGCTCAGGTCTGTTCAACGCTGGTCCGAACAATCGGATTCCACAATTCAAGATTGCTTCGATCACGTGGACTGGGATATGTTCCGCATAGCGTCGGACAATAACATTGATGAATACGCTGATTCGGTGAGCGAGTTTATTAGCAAGTGCATCAGTGATGTTGTACCCTCAGTGTCTGTTAAAACATTCCCCAACCAGAAACCGTGGATTGATGGCAGCATTCACGCAAAAATGAAAGCGCGAACCACTGCTTTTAATCAGGGCAAGTTGACCGGAAACATGACTGAATACAAACAGTGTAGCTATTCCCTGCGCAAGGCAATCAAACAAGCTAAGCGTCAGTATAGAGACAAAGTAGAGTCGAAATTCAACGGCTCAGACACGAGAGGCATGTGGTAGGGTCTACAGTCAATCATGGACTACAAAAGGAAAATCAGCCCCGTCGCGGACCACGATGTCTTGCTCCCAGACAGACTAAACAACTTCTTTGCCCGCTTTGAGGACAACACAGTGCCACTGACACGGCCCGCTACCAAAACCTGTGTCTTCTCTTTAACTGCAGCCAACGTGAGTAAAACATTTAAACGTGTTAACCCTCGCAAGGCTGCCAGCCCAGACGGCATCCCCAGCCACGTCCTCAGAGCATGCGCAGACCAGCTGGCTGGTGTGTTTACGGACATATTCAATCAATCCTTATCCCAGTCTGTTGTTCCCACATGCTTCAAGAGGGCCACCATTGTTCCTGTTCCCAAGAAAGCTAAGGTAACTGAGCTAAATGACTATCGCCCCGTAGCATTCACTCCGTCATCATGAACGTCTTTGAGAGACTAGTCAAGGACCATATCACCTCCACCCTACCTGACACCCTAGACCCACTCCAATTTGCTTACCGCCCCAATAGGTCCACAGATGACGCAATCGCAATCACACTGCACACTGCCCTAACCCATCTGTACAAAAGGAATACCTATGTAAGAATGCTGTTCATCGCCTACAGCTCAGCATTTAACACCATAGTACCCTCCAAACTTGTAATTAAGCTCGAGACCCTGGGTCTCGACTCCGCCCTGTGCAACTGGGTCCTGGACTTCCTGACGGGCCGCCCCCAGGTGGTGAGGGTAGGTAACAACATCTCCACCCCGCTGATCCTCAACACTGGGTCCCCACAAGGGGGCGTTCTCAGCTCTCTCCTGTACTCCCAGTTCACTCATGACTGCGTGGTCATGCACGTCTCCAACTCAATCATCAAGTTTGCAGACGACACTACAGTGGTAGGCTTGATCACCAACAACAATGAGATGGCCTACAGGGAGGAGATGAGGGCTCTCGGAGTGTGGTGTCAGGAAAACAACCTCACACTCAATGTCAGCAAACAAAGGAGATGATCGTGGACTTCAGGAAACAGCAGAGGGAGAAGCCCCCTATCCACATTGACGGGACAGTAGTGGAGAGGGTCAAAAGTTTTAAGTTCCTCGGGGGACACATCACGGACAAACTGAATTGGTCCACCCACACAGATAGCGTGGTGAAGAAGGTGCAGCAGCTCCTCTTCAACCTCAGGAGGCTGAAGAAATTTGGCTTGTCACCAAAAACACTCACAAACTTCTACAGATGCACAATCAAGAGCAACCTGTCGGGCTGTATCACCGCCTGGTACGGCAACTGCTCCGCCCACAACTGTAAGGCTCTCCAGAGGGTAGTGAGGTCTGCACAACGCACCACCGGGGGCAAACTACCTGCCCTCCAGGACACCTACACCACCCGATGTCACAGGAAGGCCAAAAAGATCAACAACCACCCGAGCCACTGCCTGTTCACCCCGCTATCATCCAGAAGGCGAGGTCAGTACAGGTGCATCAAAGCGAGGACAGAGAGACTGAAAAACAGTTTCTATCTCAAGGCCATCAGACTGTTAAACAGCCATCCCTAACATTGAGTGGCTGCTGCCAACATACTGACTCACCTCTAGCCACTTTAATAATGAAAAATGTATGTAATAAATGTTTCACCAGCCACTTTAAACAATGCCACTTTATATAATGTTTACATACCCTACATTACTCATCTCATATGTATATACTGTACTCTATACCATCTACTGCATCTTGCCTATGCCGTTCGGCCATCGCTCATTCATATATTTTTATGTACAATCTTATTCGTTCCTTTACACTTGTGTGTATAAGGTAGTGGTTGTAAAATTGTTAGGTTAGACTACTTGTTAAGAATTACTGCATGGTTGGAACTAGAAGCACAAGAATTTCGCTACACTCGCATTAACATCTGCTAACCATGTGTATGTGACAAATAAAATTTGATTTGATTTGATTTGAGACGGCTGCCGTAAAGTGTGTGGACATCGTAGAGCCAAACAACCGATTATGTCATGTACGTGAGTCTCCCCTTTCAATATTGGTGACATATTAGCTCATACCTCATGCTGTTTGTGTTTTACAGACAAGGATTTTCTTGTCCGGATCATCTCATGTGTAGAAAAAGGCGCCATGTTATGGAATAGGTGCATTGTGCGTGGTGATGTGGGCTGGTGTAGCTAAAATGCCGGAGCTGAATTTCTGTCCCAGTCTGCCTGAGTGTAAGGCTGCTCATTAGCACAGGTCACGGTTCCACAGGGAAACGTTAGAAACGTTAGTCGGGTGAGATGTTAATGTACTGGGTCTCCCCTCACTGGGTCTCAGAAGAGCATACAGCTATGAAATGTCACTAAAGAGAACTGACAGACGGCAGGTAGCCAACCATATGTCGCGGCAGTTAGCCTGGTGGTTAGAGTGTTGGGCCAGTAACCGAAAGGTTGCTGATCGAATCCCTGAGCTGACAAGGCAAAAATCTGTTGTTCTGCCCCTGAACAAGGCAGTTGACCCACTATTCCTAGGCTGTCATTGTAAATTAGAATTTGTTCTTAACTGAATTGCCTAGTTAAAAAAATAAAAAAACAGACACCAGTGTTAGTCAGAGATGGTGATCATAGCCAATCCTCTAGTCACACTAACCCATAGGCACACCCACCAGCCACCCAGGGTCCAAGAAATACAAATGCATGTGCACTTAATCATTCAACACACATTGACATTTTCTGACTGTAACCATCTAGCAAGTCTCTGAATAATGTAATATCTCTTAGTTGTCGCAGATTTGGAATTCCTCCCTGTATTTACACTAAGGTGATGGCGCCTGAAGGAGAGTAGTTGTAGAGAGGAGCTTCGGGAGAACAGGGTTAAGTCCATCTTGCCCCATGTCCCGAGAGAGAGAGAGAGAGAGAGAGAGAGAGAGAGAGAGAGAGAGAGAGAGAGAGAGAGATCAACAGATGGCAGCTCAGCTCTGCAGATGAGGCGCACTGCAGGCAGCACCATCCTCTGCAGTCATCCACGGCGCCCCCTCCTGTAGTCTCTAATTACTGCGGCCTGGCCTCTGCCCCTCAGCCATTCCCTAGGGGCCACAGGAGGGCCGGCTAGGCCTGGATACCAGACATCATGACTCAGCCGCCTAGTGGAGCACTGTGGACAGGTGCCATGAAGGGGGGATGTATGGCATCAGTGTTTGTGTGAGGTTCCATCCGATGCAATGCCACACGCAGGAATCTTACACTCCCCGGATGCATGGCCTACACTCCACATGCTTTCACACACACAGTCACCTCTCACATAGAGGCTTGCCCAGGCCTCCTCTCGTATGATCTCTCTCATTTTCTGCTAGGGATTTTCAGGTCATCAAAGGTCTCTAGCTGTTTTTGGAGAATGTGAATCTTTTATATAATCAGTTGTGTACTGATATTCCAGAACTTCAATAACATATGGGATATATTTTTGTTGGTGCCTGTGCCTGTGAATATACTGTGCAGTGGTATCAGTAGAACAGACTGAGAGGGTGGAGTGGGATGCTAAATCCTCCAAGTCCAGACAGAGGATGGAGAGGGGGTGGGGGGGTGAAAGAAAACTAGAGAAATAGAGAGAGAGTGAGAGAGCTACAGAGAGAGAGAGAGAGAGAGAGAGAGAGAGAGAGAACAAGAGAGAGAGAGAGAGAAAGAGGAGACCCCCTGCTGGCCACACCTGCCTGGCCACACCTGCCTGGCCACAACTGCCTGGCCACACCTGCTTGGGGAGGAAGGGAGAGGGGGAGGAAGGGGAGGGAGAGGGAGAGGGGGATGGGTTGAGGACCATAGACCACAGACAGGTTACAGTAAATGAGGCACATTAATAACGTGTGTCAGCAGGTTTGGAGAGAAGAGGAGGAGCAGGCCAGGCCAGGCCAGGCCAGGCCAGGCCAGGCTATGGGACTGATTTAGAGACAGGGCTGGAGGCTCACACTCTGGGAGATAAAAGCTAAGGAGTGACAAAGCTAATGCAAAGATTACATCTATAAACATACTTATTTATGTCTCAGGGGAGACATGTCTTTTGCAGGTCCAAGCATGTGATCTTGGCATGTGAGTTAATCATACTATACTGTACTATAATGGTTGCCATGTTGGTTTCCATTCCTTCCCTCTGTTTACAAAGCAGTGTATCTTAAAGGTTGCTGTTTAATTGCTTCATCATATTCCTTGTTACTGAGTGTTGGCCTTTAGCTAGACTATCTCTCTCTGCATCACGGTGTTGAGGTAAGTTCCCTGTCCTTCTCTCTTCCTCGCAATCTCTATCGTTATCTTTCTATATCCTTCTCTCTCTGTCTCTCTCTCACCTCTCTTTCTCTCACACCCCTCTCTCTCACTCCCTGTATCTGCTCCACTTTAACCTCTTCATAGTTAATACACTGACAGTAACTGCAGCAGCCTCACAATCAATTAGTCAGTGGGATACCTTTGGTCCTCCTCTTCATACACACCCAACTTTATTTGGGCTTCTCTCTCTCTATCTTCATTCAGAAAGAGCACATTGGATGTCCTATGTGATTTCCCCTCAGCCTCCTCACCTCTCTGTGTGTTTTCTATCTTGGCATTGAGCTGTGTGTTTATGTGACATATGGAATATTGTTTGATGCCTAACCTTTAAGAATGCCTTTAACAGTAATCGCTGCTTAAATCTGTCATTCCAGCGTCAGGCAGATTATTGGAACACACTAATTGCTGTAGGGGTGAATCTCATGAACTTTAATAAATATGTACCAGCAGTCTGAGTAGCTCAATACAGCGTGTTTCTGTGGTAGGCAGCAGAACAGAGAGAAAACCCACTGTAATGTGTGCACTGAGGTTTGGATATGCCTAGTCGCTACAATGGCAGGGCAATGAGAATATGTTGGAGTTTTCTGTATGTGTTTGTGTCTTGAGTTACCGGTACGTTCAAGGAAAAACAAAGAAGAGGAAGGCAGCACGAATATTTCTGTAAGAAATGTCATGGGAAAGTAGCCAGTTTTGGTGACAGTCCCACCATCAAAAAAATCTAACTTTTACCCTTGTGTATGAGTGGATTTGTGTCAGGGTGTTTGTGTCTTTACTCGTGTATCTAAATAATACTATGAGAACATAGTTCTGGAATAGAGGAAGGTGTGTGTTTTGTCAGACAGGTTTTGGGTGAGTCAGTGTTCAGGACGCCCACCCATCATCTGCACTGTTGTCCCATACCCTCTCTCTACCCTCTCTCTATCCTCTCTCTACCCTCTCTCTATCCTCTCTCTATCCTCTCTCTATCCTCTCTCTATCCTCTCTCTATCCTCTCTCCATCCTCTCTCTATCCTCTCTCCATCCTCTCTCTATCCTCTCTCTACCCTCTCTCTATCCTCTCTCTATCCTCTCTCTGCCCTCTCTCTATCCTCTCTCTATCCTCTCTCTACCCTCTCTCTACCCTCTCTCTAGCCTCTCTCTACCCTCTCTCTATCCTCTCTCTATCCTCTCTCTATCCTCTCTCTACCCTCTCTCTATCCTCTCTCTGCCCTCTCTCTACCCTCTCTCTATCCTCTCTTTATCATTATTATATGCATACATCAAATCATATGTGTAATAGAATGCTGAAAAAATAAATAGGAATAAACCTCAATATAAATGTGAAACAGTGATTGGTTAGCTGATTGATGTTCTCTTTGTGAAGCAACCCGCCCACATGTACAATACTGTTCAAAAGTTTGGGGTCACTTAGAAACGTCCTTGTTTTCCATGAAAACATACATGAAATGAGTTGCAAAATGAATAGGACACATAATCAAGACGTTGACAAGGTTAAAACAATGATTTTTACTTGAAATAATAATTGTGTCCATCAATCTTTGCTTTCATCAAATAATCCTCCATTTGCAACAATTACAGCCTTGCAGACCTTTGGCATTCTAGTTGTCAATTTGTTGAGGTAATCTGAAGAGATTTCACCCCATGCTTCCTGAAGCACCTCCCACAAGTTGGATTGGTTTGATGGACACTTCTTACGTACCATTCTTACGTCCAAGATGGACTTAACCCTGCTTGTAGCGTCATACTCAAGAAGACTCAACAAAGTACTGACTAAAGGGTCTGAATATTTATGTAAATGTCATATTTGAGGCTTAAAAAATATACATATTAGCAAAAAAATTCTAAAAACCAGTTTTTGCTTTGTCATTATGGGGTACTGTGTGTAGATTGATGAGGGGAAAAAAATATTTAATTCATTTTAGAATAAGGCTGTAATGTAACAAAATGTGAAAAAGGTCAAGGGGTCTGAATACTTCCGAATGCACTGTATATCCTTGGTGGAAGGAGAAAGGGGAAATGAATAGCAGGGAGAGATAACAGGGAGAAGTTGTCAGATATAGTAAAGGAGAGAGGGGAGAGATATGTACAGAGAGATAGAGGGATCTGTTGCAGATTGTTTGACTCTGCAAGCTGTTATATAAGCCAAACAAACAGGTTTCATGTTTTGTAAAAGCATGTTGCTCCTCTGAGTAAATTGGAGTCGACAGACCTGTGAAGTTTAAAGGAAAGAAAGATTAAATGCAAGATGTTCTTGTGTCCGTGTGGGTTGCTAATGAAACCTCACCTGACATCAGAGACTGTGGGACCCAAGCAGAGGACAGGGGGCGCTGGTGCACTGGGATGGCATGGGGTACAGGGGGGTGTTGTGGGGTGGTTTCGGGTACAGGAGTAGGGTGTAGATGGAGTCCTGCTAGATGGTCAAACACTAACACAGCCCATATTATATTGCAGACCAACAGACCAGCAGACCAGCAGACCAACAGACCAGCAGACCAGCAGCAGTCCATCTAAACAAGACCTGTGATGATTTCTAGAAATCATAGTGGAAAGTGTGTCTTGTACCTGAAAATAAATAATGTAGAATATTCTCTTCCTCTGCGTCCCAGTCTCACTGTCTCCCTCTGTGTGTGTATAATCACATTCCCCCTCTTAAGATGAAGAAAACATTAGCAAGAAGAAACAGAGACTGTAATGCATTTGATTGATGAGCCCGCCAGCATTGCATAATGCACATTACATAGCGAGCAGAAGGGAACAGTCTCTAATTCTCCTTGTAGACTTATCGCAATGTTTAGACCAACCCAATGTGATGCTAGGAATACAGAGACCAGTGTATTCTGACAGACGTAGAGATAGACAAAATTATCACTTTGGGACTGCAATAAGCTGTGTGGCAATAAGCTGTGTGGCAATAAGCTGTGTTCAATTACTTCACGTGAAAAGATGAGTCATGGCGACATTTTTGTCAGTAAAGAGGCAAGCATAAGCCTGTTGGCAAGCAATTAAGTATACTACAGTCTGTTGATAGGTTAGCAACCTCATTGGGAATTAGTAGTTATGAATCCTTCTCATCTCATCATCACAGTCATCATCATCAAGAAACAGATCACGGATGAACTATGTCTTTATCATAGTATGTACTGTAGGGCAGCAGGTAGCCTATTGGTTAAGAGTGTTGGGCCAGGCTCTGATAGTCCCAGTCCAGGTGGGGGGTGATTGAAGGTGTGGAGAAGACTGACAGCTATTTTGTGTGATGTAATTTCTGTAGAGGCGCAGGTAGGTGGGCTGTCTCATGAGGGAAGTGACTGTGGGGCCCAGGCAGGTGGCAAAATCACTCTCTTTGCCTCCTTGTGTGAACTGGAGCCTGCTGGGCTGTAGAGTCTCACTCCTGGGCCCTTATCACCTCCCAGCCTGGGGCCAGACCAGCTAAAAGGCCACTGCTGCGGTCTGAGTCAGACCCCTCTAAGTCTCACCTCCTATCCATCCCTCCTCCTGCCCACTACCCCTTCATCACCTTTTTATCACACACTCCACCCTACTTTATCCCTATCACCTATAACCTAAATTCCCCCACCTCCAATGTAACCCATTGGTCACTGCTCCCCAGGGTGCATAACCAGGGTGAGCTTGGATGAAGCACCACCACAACGCGTTATATTTTACAGCGAAGGCTGCAGCAAAAGTAAATGCCGTTGTCGGAGATGCTTTTGTCTGTCCGCACGTGCACAACTGGCTGGGGAACAACACGTGTGCGTTGGTGGCTCCGTGGGGAAACTAGTGAAGGCTCTTACATCTCTTCCGTGAGGAAACTAGTGAAGGCTCTTACATCTCTTCCATGGGGAAACTAGTGAAGGCTCTTACATCTCTTCCGTGGGGGAAACTAGTGAAGGAAACTAGTGAAGGCTCTTACATCTCTTCCGTGGGGAAACTAGTGAAGGCTCTTACATCTCTTCCGTGGGGAAACTAGTGAAGGCTCTTACATCTCTTCCGTGGGGAAACTAGTGAAGGCTCTTACATCTCTTCCGTGAGGAAACTAGTGAAGGCTCTTACTAGTGAAGGCTCTTTCATCTCTTCCGTGAGGAAACTATGAAGGCTCTTACATCTCTTCCGTGGGGAAACTAGTGAAGGCTCTTACATCTCTTCCGTGGGGAAACTAGTGAAGGCTCTTACATCTCTTCCGTGGGGAAACTAGTGAAGGCTCTTACATCTCTTCCGTGGGGAAACTAGTGAAGGCTCTTACATCTCTTCCGTGGGGAAACTAGTGAAGGCTCTTACATCTCTTCCGTGGGGAAACTAGTGAAGGCTCTTACATCTCTTCTGTGGGGAAACTTGTCAGAAGGCTCTTACATCTCTTCCGTGGGGAAACTAGTGAAGGCTCTTACATCTCTTCCGTGGGGAAACTAGTGAAGGCTCTTACATCTCTTCTGTGGGGAAACTAGTGAAGGCTCTTACATCTCTTCTGTGGGGAAACTAGTGAAGGCTCTTACATCTCTTCCGTGGGGAAACTAGTGAAGGCTCTTACATCTCTTCCGTGAGGAAACTAGTGAAGGCTCTTACATCTCTTCCGTGGGGAAACTAGTGAAGGCTCTTACATCTCTTCCGTGGGGAAACTAGTGAAGGCTCTTACATCTCTTCCGTGGGGAAACTTGTCAGAAGGCTCTTACATCTCTTCCGTGGGGAAACTTGTCAGAAGGCTCTTACATCTCTTCCGTGGGGAAACTTGTCAGAAGGCTCTTACATCTCTTCCGTGGGGAAACTTGTCAGAAGGCTCTTACATCTCTTCCGTGGGGAAACTTGTCAGAAGGCTCTTACATCTCTTTCGTGGGGAAACTTGTCAGAAGGCTCTTACATCTCTTCCGTGGGGAAACTTGTCAGAAGGCTCTCATATTTTGGTTCGTTTATGCCCTAAAATACATTTGTTCATATGGCCAGAATATTGTATAAAAATGTGTTCATATTGGCAGAATATTGTATAAAATAAATAAATAAATCAAATGTGCTGCATTTGTTGCCTTCCTTTTAGACAGAATAATTCAAACAGGGTCAGGTGAATACTTGATTTTTAATCCAAAAGCCTACTAATACATTAATTAATTAATTAATTAAACACATATAAAGAAAAGTTATTTCAACCTTGTAATAATTAATTTTCTTTCAATTTCTTTCAAACATGGCCTATGATATTTCCTTGAATAGGCCTCCCTACTTGAATATCATAATTGGCTTTAGCTCAGTACTATGCAGATAGATTCATTTATTTCAGCGCATATGAGGAGTTTTTAGGATCTTCCTGACCAGCCATGAAACCTCTCATCTTAGTCAGCCCATTGATCCAGACCAGACACCCTGTTCTGTTCCACATTCATAACTCAAGTCCATTAACTCCTTCAGCAAGTTATGGTGGTTTAATTAGCTGACCTGATGGCAGAGCTGCTTGACTGTGGAGCAGCCAGGGCAGGGTGTTTTAATAGAGCCATCCGTGACAGACCGGTCAGGACAGGCTTCTGCTACTGGCTGCAGGATCAGCATTGACAAAAGTCTTGTTTTACACCAAATGGATTCTGTTTGTTTATCCCCCTATCAAGCTGACCGTCTGTCAATGGATCCAGTCTGGCTGTCTGCCTGCCTGTCAATGTGTTGGCAAGTACTTGTCTCTATCTGTCAGTAGACCCTGTTCTGTCTGGTCATGCTTCCAGAGCCTATAATTCAATCTATCCAATTAATGAATTATAGGATCTCTATGATGCTTACAGTATGTTGTGGGGGCAGGGGGGGGGGGGGGGACAAAAATATAAACGCAGCATGTAAAGTGTTGTTCCCATGTTTCATTAACTGAAATAAAAGATCCCTGATATTGTGTTTACAACCCTGTTATTGAGCATTTCTCTTTTGCCAAGGTCGTCTATCCACCCTACAGGGGTGACATATCAATAAGCTGATTAAACAGCATGATCATTACACAGGTGCACCTTGTGCTGGGGACAATAAAAGGCCACTTTAAAATGTGCAGAATTGACTCAAAGATCTCGCAAGTTGAGGGAAAATGCAATTGGCATGCTGACTGCAGGAATGTCTACCAGAGCTGCCATAATTTCTCTGCCATAAGTCACCTCTAACGTCGTTTTAGAGAATTTGGTAGTACCTCCAACCAGCCTCACAACTACAGACCACATGTAACCACACCAGTCCAGGACCTCCACATCCGGCTTCTTCACGTGTGGGATTGTCTGAGACCAGCAACCAGGACAGCTGATAAAACTATGGCTTTGCACAACTGCACAAATGTTGGCACAAACATCTCCTCTACGTACTCTTCGCCCTCACCTGACTGCAGTTCGGCGTCGTAACCACCTTCGATGGCCACTGGCACGCTGGAGAAGTATGCTCTTCACAGATGAATCCCAGTTTCAACTGTACCGAGCAAATGGCTGACCGTGTGCATGGCATCATGTGTGCAAGCGGTATGCTGATATCAACATTGTGAAGAGAGTGCCCCATGGTGGCTACGGAAAATTAGAACAATTGCATTTTATCAATGGCAATTTGAATACACAGAGATACCTAGACGAGTTCCTGAGGCCCATTGCCGTGCCATTTATCCACTGCCATCACCTCATGTTTTACCATGATAATGCACAGCCCTTTGTCGCAAGGCTCTGTACACAAGTCCTGGAAGCTGAAAATGTCCCAGTTCTTGCATGGCCTGCATACTCAGACATGTCACCATCTGAGCATGTTTGGGATGCTCTGGATTGACATGTTGGACAGCGTGTTCCAGTTCCCACCAATATCCAGCAACTTTGCACAGCCATTGAAGAAGAGGGGGACAACATTCCACAGGTCACAATTAAAAGTCTGATCAACTCTATGTGAAGAAGATGTGTCGCGTTGCATGAGGCAAATGGTGGTCACACCACCATACCTTTTTTAAGGTATCTGTGACCAACAGATGCATGTCTGTATTCCCAGTCATGTCAAATCTATAGATTAGGGCCCAATGAACGTATTTCAATTTACTGATTTCCTTATATGAACTGTAACTCAGTCAAATCGTTGAAATTGATGCATATTGCTTTTTATATTCTTGTTCCGTGTAATTTAGAGGTTTAATTTTACTTTTTTATCCTACCACACTTTTCTTCTTTCCTTTACTCATTCCATCTCCCATCCCTTCTATTCCCTTTTTCTCTCTTCCTCCCCTCAGAATGAATCCCTCCCTCCCTCCTGGGTCCCTCTGCCCTCCCCTGTTCCCCATCTGCAGTGGAGCAGGGTGGCTGGCCTTCTTGGCCGGCGCTGGCGTCGTTCATTACAGTTAATTAGAGGCAGATTTGGGAGGTTATGGATGGCTGTGCAGCAGTGCAGGCAAGATAATTAGATTGTAGGGAGAAGTCATCTGTTCAGAGGAGGATGCGTGCTGGTGCTGCATGCTCACTGTCCTCTCCCCTCCTCTTAGTTTAGATCAGAAGACAGGAATATCCAGGTCTGTGCTATATTGTATATCTGTATCCAGATATTTCAGAAATGAATATGCCCCTCTGCTATCTTTTTAATCTAGGACAGTTTGCTTTTTCCCAGCATTTTCTCCAACTTCTATCTGAACCCAGTGTCCACTTGATAGAGCCGCCTTCCTAGTGTTCTAAGAACAAGCCCACCATCTTAACCCATCTCAGATGTTACAAGGTATTGGGGTGGGACAGTGTCTCACCAAATGACTTTCTACAGTACATGCACAAATATGACAGATTAGTGACACCAGGCAAGGCAGTAAGAATAGCTGCAACACCCTGCTGGAGGTAACAAAAAATGACCCACTAATTCAGAGTATTTTTACTCAAGCACCCGTGTGGACGCAGTCTTATCCCAAGTACCAATGAGCACATCTGCCATACCCCCGGCATCAGAGAGCTAAGACCTCAGATTTAACCCTCCTCTAATTAACAGGTTCAGATCACAGGCGAGCTGTTTCAGGAAATGATGTGAGGCTGTTGATGACCACCCCCCACTTCCACAGCACGATGAAGTAAAGTTTCAAGGAAGATGGATTACAGTAATGGGAAGTGTTCATGCAGAATACTTCTGCTCAGCGTTTAGTGTATGCACACAGGCATTGAATAAACCTTGTTTCTCTCTACAGTAAATGTATGTATGCCTGCATTAAGTCATTACACTTTCTTTCATTCTCCAAATATACATAGATTTGGGGTCTTAAATCATGCTTCATACAAGAGTTAAATGTTAAAGCTAGTTTTGGATAGAGAGTGAAAACGTGTTTATTTTGTGTCGTTGCATATGGCTTCCACCCCCCTAATGACTTTTCATTTTGTGATGTACAATACAGTCACTCCTGGAATAGAGAACTCTGGATTTATATCCATCTCTCTCCCCTTTCTCTCTCTCTCTCTCTCTCTACACGCATACTGTACACACCGCATCCTGTCTGACCGAATGCTATTTCACAGAATCAATTCAAATGGATCTAGTTATTTACCCACTATCTCTGGGGAACTCCAGCTTGCCCACAGAGCGGGATCCACCTGACTCCCTTCCTCATGGCTCACTCAAAAAGAAAGAGTTCTGCTTTGTTTTTTCCACTGATTCCAACTTAGGGTCACGCTGTGCCTCACACCGGCACTCTTTGTGCCACTGTTCCCTCACCATGTCCCTCACCATGTCTCTCACCATGTCTGCAGGAGAAAAGGTACAGAAAGACACAAACAGCTTTTAAAATGAATCATTGTGTTTCTTTTACATAGAACAGTGCAGCACGTTGACCAAATCGCCTCCTACTGTAACCACACCCCAGAACACACCCCCCCCCCCCCCCCCTGCTTCTTTCATCCATCCAGCATGATATGTTGACATAAAGAAGAGGTGGCAGATGTTGCACCGAGAGGACAGCCAAAACTAAGAGCACTGACACCCTGATGTTGATGGATTGTGTCTATCCAGTCTCAGACAGGAGGATGGTGTCAGGGACAGAGTAAATGTTCTGCTTTGCCACCTTCAAACTCCCCCCCCCCCCCCCCTTACCCTAGTAATGAGCCCCCATCCCACCAGCAGACTCCCAGAAAGGAGCCTTTATTCAATTACTGCTCCCCCTCCACTCCTTGCTCCCTGACTGGGGAACAGTGAATGTGCTGGAGAGAAGGACGAGGTCATTGCCACACATCTCATAGGCTAAATAGCTTAGAGAGACATTAAGGGAGGGCTTGGGTGTTTGTTGGAGTGAAATTATCATGCAATCTTTTCTGTTTTTAATGTGCTAACAGGTTTAGTGTATTTGTCAAATTGGATCACATCATCAGCACTTTTACCAGAGAACGTGGGAAGACCACTTCTATCAAAGGAAAGTAGTTGAAAGTAGTTGACAGAGTTCTGGCTAGGCCATGAGGCTAGCTGAGGCTACACTTAGCCTATTGTAGAAAGTATCAAAGGAAAGTAGTTGACAGAGTTCTGGCTAGGCCATGAGGCTAGCTGAGGCTACACTTAGCCTATTGTAGAAAGTATCAAAGGAAAGTAGTTGACAGAGTTCTGGCTAGGCCATGAGGCTAGCTGAGGCTACACTTAGCCTATTGTAGAAAGTATCAAAGGAAAGTAGTTGACAGAGTTCTGGCTAAGCCATGAGGCTAGCTGGGGCTACACTTAGCCTATTGTAGAAAGCAACGTTGTACTGTTGCTATCTCGTTGTTACCTCATCTTTAAGGATAGGGGAGAGTGGGGTAAGTTGAGCCATTTTTTACATTCAGCATCACTCAGTCAAGGGAAATATAGTATTATTTATAACAAAGATATTTACAAAGATTTCAGGATGTTGTGTATCGCTGGAAATAATCAGAATACATGCAAAGGTTACAGTTGAAAACCTAGCTTGTCCACAATCTACACCCTGAATGGGTAAGTTGAGTGCCAGAACAGGGTAAATTAAGCCACCTACAAATTTCTGCACTGAATTAAATATTACTGCTACCTTTTTAAAACCATGTCTATCTTTATTTCCCAAACACAGTTCCACACAATCACAATCGCTTTTTTGTATTTTAATCACTTTAAGAATATGTTAACACAAGCTGAATACCTAATAAACACTTCGTACTTTTTTTTAAACACTTCTAACATTGGCCAGGCCCTTTTGTTACCTCACATCCCAGTGATAATGCCTTGCCTTACTCCTGGGAAGAAAACACTTTCATTTGTTCAACTTACCCCATTGCCAAGTCAACCATTGCCAAGTCCTTGTAGCCCACACAGCTACAAGGATGCACTTTCATGCTAGTTTTAGGACTAATCTTAAAATGATCTACTTTGGTTCATGAAACCTCTAACACAATATATTAATTTGACTTTGCCTAACTTGCTTAACACTTTTCCCATGTGGTTTATTCCTTACCAGACTCAACGAAAGAATGACCTCTTCCTAAAGATTTGGTTGAATTATTAATTTTGTGTATGGTTTCCTAGAAACAAAGGTGACTCAACTTACCCTCACAGCTTATTGAGCTCTAACTTATGTAAAGGTATGTAAGGACTTTGGTGACGTGTTAGGATGTGCTGGCCAGATGTATCCATAGTTTATTCTGCTTTGTCCTACTTTACCCAGCACTACACCAGGTTAAGGAGGACCTACAGAGAGACCGTGGAAACCTTGCCACTGCTCTGTGCCTTAAAATCCAGAACACTCCTTCCTTTGTGAGATTTCCATACATTCTGCAGAGGTACTGAGGGAGAAAGAAACAGAACACAATGTCCCCATATGGCATTCAGAACAATTACACCACTGAAAATAATATCAGAATGTCCTTCAGCAGTCTCTGTTTGAAAAGTGAATACTACAAATCCTTTTTAACACATATTTCTCCCTCAGGGTACAAATAAATAAAATAAAATGGCAACATTTAAAACCTAAAATCATGCTCTGACCAGTGTCAGATACCACACACACACACACACACACACACACACACACACACACACACACACACACACACACACACACACACACACACACACACACACACACACACACACACAAGGAGCTAATGTTTGCTGACTGGAGTGTGTGACCCTGGCCGACCCACAGCCGTCCTTCCCTAGAGAGAGTAAACTAAATTTCAGTAAAATTACAGCCCAGATTATCCCTGCATGTTCAGCACCCCTCCTGTCCCCACCCTGCACCATGGTGGCGGGGACTCTGAACAAGAGGGAAAGGGGAGGATGCACACACACACACACACACACACGCACACACACACACACACACACACACACACACACACACACACACACTCATGCATATTGTAGATGTATATTGCGGTGTGTCCTACATATAGTGTATCCTCTTTGTCATGGCAACACATGCACACTATCTCTCTGGTTAATTTACATACTCGTCGACACAATTATTTTACACGTGGACAACGTTTGTCAGACCAATAGATGCACTGTGTACTCACACAAACATAAACGCTTCAAACAAATACACCAGTAAAAACACATTCACAGACCGTTGGCAGAAACCCCGTCATATTCTAAAACGCCTCTCATATGGTTTTTATAAAACAACTCATCTAAAGGGGTGTGTGGCTCCATAAATCACTCATTTTCACAGACAACTTGAGTGCTGTGTCTCTGGCAGCGTGGCTGAACTGTGAGTGTAGGCTGTTTGAGTGAGACTGCAGCGCTGGAATACCTTGCCGTGTGGTGTTCTGATGAAAGGTTTATTGGATTTCACAGTCCCTGGAGGGGAAACGCTTTAAATGTCTCCACAATTATACCTATAATAACGGCGCAGCGCTCTCGGGCCAAGCCTTGTCCTGACAGAGATGAGGAACTGGAAGTTACTCAGTCAATACAGGGGCTATTAATCTCTGTCACCTGGCTGTCACAGCAAACCACGCACAAAAACATCAGCTCTTGCACTGCGTAGGTTGCCAGCCAGCACAAGGATTTTTTTGTCAGCACATCAACATTCATCAGTGTAAATCGTGTCACCGTGTGGTGCGGCTCACAGGGAGAATTGTGCGGTTTGCGTTGGTGGCAGTTCCCAGAGGGAGGCTAGAGTGAAAACTAAAGAACACAATAATTGTTTACAACAATCCTTCTTTATGTTATTATCAAACCTCTCTTCAAAACGGACAGGATGCTCTCAAACAGATGCCGAGCAGTCTCTCCCTCTCTCATAGGTTCATTCTGTCTTTTTCTGGATTAAGTCATCTTCATGCCCTACTCAGCTCTCTCTTTCCTGACCCTCTGCCTCTCCCTCCCCTCTCTGTTTGATGAGGGGAATCTGATTTGAAATTGCCCCATGCTGAGACGGCTATTTCAAATGTCTGGGTCACACAGACACCTGGAACTGTCTCCTCTAAAGGGGGTGGAGAGCAGGCTGGAGCAGCAGAGGAGAGAACAGCAGGAAGCCGCTGTGATTGGATCTTTCTTAAACCATGTCTCCTCCAGCCAGCAGCTCCATGGAGGTGCTGCAGTAGCCTCCTCCCATGCTGTGCATGTGCTGCTGGATTCCAGCAATGATTTGTATGAATAGAGTCTCATCACCTTGAAATTGTTCAATATATCTGTAATGGTTTAGAGAAGATGGCCAGTAATGGCATAACAGGATTGAGTGTGTTTTCAGAATTATTTAATGAATCATTTATTTGACCACAAATTCTGCCATTTTGAACACGAGGACAATAACAGTCACCCACCCTGAGGAGCTGTTCAGGTAATTTGTCTCGTACCATTTGGGAACTTTACAATCTGACAAGATCAGCCTTAAGTCTAACAAAATCAAGTCTAACAAAGTACATTTTTTGACAGGCTCTCGTTTGTGACATTGTTTTGCGGTCCATTAAGCCAAGGACATTTTGTTTACCAAAGTGGTCAAACCTGCTCTCATCTTAACATTGATATTGTCCAGTATGTTGAAGTAGATTCACCTCTTCTACTCTGATCAGCTGTTTACTATAGGTTTTGCTTTCTACCAGGCCCAGTTCATTGCATTTCTGCTCGAATCGCTCATTCTGTAGAAACTATCAAAGTCGTCTCTGCCATTCCAGCGCTTTCATTGTGTCGCATTGTGTCGCAGGCACGGCAGAAACCCATATGCATCACTTTGTTCGGCAGAACAAAGAAGAGCGCATCAGTTTCATAGAAAATTCCATCACAGGGCATGAGCACAAAGTTAGTAGGATGGCGGTCTCTAGATGGGCATGACTTAATCCAGGCATGTAATAGGTAGTTACCCCTGAAGCTGTTTGATGAGCTGACACTCTCATCATTGCCATGACACGCTAAGTCCTTTTTACCTAGCTAGCATGCAGGGTTGGGGAGTAATGGATTACATGTAACTGTTACATGTAAGGGATTATAAAAAAAACTGGTAGCTATGATCTGGTACGTTACGAGCAAAAAATATTGTAATCAGATCACAGATACTTTTGAAAAACTTGATGATTACTTTGAGGATTACTTTTAAATTCAGAAAGGATGTTTGCAAAAACAAATCTTTGACACTTCTCTGTTTTGTCAATGACATTCAAATCAGCATTGAAAAAAGGCGCAAGTCTAAGTTTGTTTTACCTGAGCAAGTCTGACCTTAAGTCAGAGACCACTATGATGACACACCAAATGGGTTCGATGGATCGTGGGAAAAGAGCCGGAATAGGCTTTTGTAGGCTACAGTCCAAGCTATATCTTCCAATGGTGCGACTGCTGTTGGCATCCAAAGATTATCCAACTTGAATAAACACTTGGAGGTAAGGATGACAGCAGTGGTGTAGTCTACAGCGATACAGATATCACTTATTATTGATATCTACATAGCGCATTGATGTTAATCACACTGCTGCTCTCTCAGTTAGCTATTTGTGCCTTACAGAATGTGTTTGTGGATGGTTGTTCACAAATCTAAATGTGTATTTGAACCCAATAATGGTTGAATTCAAGAGTTTTAAGCTGCCTATCAATCATTGTTTTTGAAACCAGTGGACAGCCAGTGAAAAATGTGCTCTTGCAACAGCTGCATAGTGTAGATCCCAGCCTATGGAATCAAAATGGGGCTTTAATTGCTCAAGCTAATTCATGGTGATAACATTTTTTTATCCATAAGCCTAACAGACACATGCTCAAACTCGTACGCTTTTGATAGACTTAAAGGGGCAATCTTTAGTTGCTACATCCATTTTTGGACTTGTAAATTATATATATTAATGTAAAGATATAATTTAGTCGTATTATTATATGTAGTAGAAAGCGATGGGTTAGAAGAAACCTATATAACCAACCCATAAAGTAAAATGTAACATCCATATATGGCCAGTTATGTAAACTTTAACATTGATTTATCCTGCAATACATGTTGTTCAGTTGGGAATATACATTTTTGTCTTATTCTAATGCCTCTTCAGGGAAAGTCATCTAAAAGTAACTGATTGTAATCAGATTACGTTATTGAGTTTGTGTAATCCAAAAGTTTACGTTACTGATTACAATTTTGGACAGGAAACTAGTAACTAACGGATTACATTTAAAAAGTAACCTATCCAACCCTGGTAGCATGTAACATTAATTAACTAGGTTTTTCAAAATCTCACGGTACCTGCATTGCATTGTGCATGCTGACGTTCAACTCCGGTGTTCATTCACTGCCAGATCTACCCATGAGCTGCCAAATGTCTTAAGAGCTAACTGGTTCAGGTCCAGTCTTTCCGTTGATACCACTCAGATTGATATGATTGTTATTTTCTGTCCCTTCCATTTATGTAGGTCACTAAGCTCAGGTGTTGATCTTCCATCCCTTATCACTCTGTTTCGCTAGAAAATCCAACATAGAAAACGGTTTCAGATGCAATATGTTAGCCATCCCGATCAGCTTACTTTAGCTACCAGTAAAATCAACGTAACCACCAAAAGGTGGCAGATGACGTGTGACGTCCATAAGCAGGAGAGAGCTCTGCCTATCCTCCTGCCCATCCTCCTGCCCATCCCATTTCATGCCAATACACATGCACATTTCTTATTTGAGTGCAATGAAAGTGAGTGGCACATATTGACACATGAAAGGCAGTGAAGCTCTCTGCCTGCCTTTCGGTGCCATTCGCTGGCACTATAAGGTCGTCATATCAATGCCTTGCATTGAGTTTAGAGTTTGAAGGGAAAGAAAGGCACTTGGCGAGGCCATCTTTCACCTGGCCTCCTTGTGCATTTTGTACCAGATCACCGCAAATTTGGAAATCGGTTTTATCATGCAGAAAAAACATGATGATGAAACATGATTACTGATCAAATGTACATGTATTCATTTTCACAGGGTAGGCACTGCCTATCATGCCTACCCTGACCGCAGGTCATTGGGTCACACATTCACAAACACACACACGCACATGCAAGAAGCTCAAGTGCACCTACACTCTTAGAAAAAAGGTTTCCAAAAGGGTTATTCAGTTGTCCCCATAAGATAACTCTTTTTGGTTCCAGTTAGAACCCTTTTTTGGCTCCAGGTAGAGCTCTTTTGGGTTCCCTGTAGAACCCTCTGAGGAAAGGGTTCTACATGAAACCCAATAGGGTTCTGCCTGGAACCAAAAAGGGTCCCCTGTGGGGACAGACAAAGAACCATTTTAGGTTCTAAATAGCACCTTTTTATCTACGAGTGTCCATTTAAATACATCCCATTTTGTCTCTATTGTTTGCCTCAAGGCACGGGCACAAGCTATACTGTGTCATATACGTATATTTCTTACATTACAACATGTCATTTGCACTGCTTGGCACTAGGTTTCCTCTAAGATTGTTGTGTGTGCCTGTGCGTTTGCGTGCATTAGGGTGCATATGCACTTGTGTGTGTGACATATGTAGATTTCCTTGCAGGCAGAGCGCAGGCAGACTAGGCATACAGAGAGGCCCTGGTGAATAGATGACATAGCGGAGGTGGTGCTGACAGCTTTGTGGCTCAGCGTAGCCCGGCCCGATCTCATGCCATCATTTCAGCAGTAAAAGTTAAGGACCTGCGACTGTTCCCTCATCAGCTCTAAACGCCTGGGTTTGACTGGTGCTGTAAAACACAGCATAAAGAGAGTGATCACTTATTCCAGCACATACTGATCCATCACCCAGCATCGCACCACCCTCCCCGACTCGGAAACTGATGCCCTCCCCTTGGCTCTGATGCACAATATGCTACTTTTTTTTGCACAGGTTTCCCTCCACCTCCTTCATTATATTGTCTATATTCATTATCTTTTCATGTATTGGCACCTTTACATCCCTATCCTCTCTGCTCTGTAATCCCATGTTGGTTTCCCTTTCCTATATTCAGCTCAAACTCTCTATTTTTCCATATGCATATTTTGCTGTTTCTCTGCCACCACATGACTGTCTCTTTCCCTCTCTCCCATTATCCCTCCCTCCCCCTCTTCCTCTTTCTCACTCTGTACTTTGTGCTGGGTGCACTTTATCATTTTTGGCAGTGCATACTTAAAAATGAGAATTTATGCAAATATATGACTGAAAAATGAGCATTCACCTTCTTGCAAGGTACAGAGAAAGTAGCAACTCACTACAATATTTTCCCTTTGTTTTGAATCTGCAGAATAATAATTAGGAATGATTTGTGATCTGAACAAAACTGTATTTTTTTCAGGCAGTCGCTTCACCTTAACTGCTATGCCACAGATGATTACGTTTAAATTAATATATATATATATATATATATATCACATTCATAATCTGTTCCAGGTGCTTACTGTTTCTGCCAGTTTGGCACTCATAGCATTTCCCATGCCCATCGCTAGATAGATGGATGGACAGATGAATGGATGGGTAGTTGGATGGAACAGAGGGATAGATAGCTGGGTGAGTGGAGGGGTGAGAGGCCACAGGGTCATGTTTGACAGTGGACCAGCTGTCTCTTCTCTTCCTTCGTCCCCTCAGGAGCCCTCCTCAGTCTCCGGTCCTGACAGTGATGACTGACACAGCACGCCACCACTCTCTGGGGTCAGAGGTCATCCTGGAGCGGTCAGTCAAGGCCATGTCTCCTGACACAAACAGCGACAAACGCACAGAGACACACATCCATCCAGTCAGCCATGACACAGTCTCTTGACACACACACATCCATGTGTCACCCCAGGAACTCTAGGATTGCAGCAGAATGACTGGCATGGCTTACTGCTTAGGATCAACAAGTTCTCAAACCATGACTGGGCCTACTGTAGTAGGCAAGTTGCTATTACAGTCAAGCCCCACCCTTCAACAAAGTCCACACACTGCACTCCCTTACAAGAGCACAAGGTGACTGTGACCTTGACCACAAGGTGAGCAAGCAACCTACCATCCACATCATTCGTCAACATCATACTTCCAGCTCCATGTGCCGTTATGTGCTGTGGTTTGCATTTTCCCTGTGAATAGTAGGAGGAGTCAGCCGCACTGTGGTGAATACTCCCTAGCTGCTCATGAGAAATGCTTAGGTAAAGGACTCATCAGGTTCTGTCAGGTGGCAGCTCTTGACAAGAATGAGACGGTGTATCCTTTAAACACAGACACTCTAAACATGTTTAAGCATCCTCAGAGATAATGAGTTACACAGCGAGGCACACGGCCATCAGCATCCCAGTCTCTGCCTACCGTCATTAATACTCAGACAGAGGGGGTAAAGGACGGGAAAAAATGTAGAAATAACAGGCAATTTAGCTCAGCATGGTGAAGAAAGAGCGATGAGGATGAGGGCAAGGTCAGTTTCCTCTCCATTTTTAGGGTATCCTTCCCTGTCACCCCGTTGCGCTGGAGAGGATAATGAGGAGATGGATAGAACATAAGAAAAGGAAAATGGAGAAAGAAATAACATTAATACAGCAGAGTAAGTGATGGGAGGAGAGAAGGCTACCTGTCCTATCTCCTGGCTCTACCTGTCACCCTCTTCCTCTTCTGCTCTGCCCGCCCCCTCCTAACTCCTTTTCACTATCCCACAGAGGATGCATCACACACAATGGTGCATATAACACACATACACACAGAGTAATGTAGACACATAGACCTATAGGGTTGCAAAGCTATCGGAATCTTCTGTAATTTTGGCAATTAAACAGATAATCAATCTAATCTCATTAATTTGTTATATCTGTGTCCATATTGTCCATGGGTTTCTAGTTGACAGACCATATGGATCAAGAGAAAATAGCCAAATTAATGAAAAAAATTATCTAAATCAACAATGACAATATTTTCAGTTAAACTATGCAATTCTTCTAACTAATGACTTGTATCACATCTGCCAACAGACATACAGTGCCTTGCGAAAGTATTCGGCCCCCTTGAACTTTGCGACCTTTTGCCACATTTCAGGCTTCAAACATAAAGATATAAAACTGTATTTTTTTGTGAAGAATCAACAACAAGTGGGACACAATCATGAAGTGGAACGACATTTATTGGATATTTCAAACTTTTTTAACAAATCAAAAACTGAAAAATTGGGCGTGTAAAATTATTCAGCCCCTTTACTTTCAGTGCAGCAAACTCTCTCCAGAAGTTCAGTGAGGATCTCTGAATGATCCAATGTTGACCTAAATGACTAATGATGATAAATACAATCCACCTGTGTGTAATCAAGTCTCCGTATAAATGCACCTGCACTGTGATAGTCTCAGAGGTCCGTTAAAAGCGCAGAGAGCATCATGAAGAACAAGGAACAAGCCAGGCAGGTCCGAGATACTGTTGTGAAGAAGTTTAAAGCCGGATTTGGATACAAAAAGATTTCCCAAGCTTTAAACATCCCAAGGAGCACTGTGCAAGCGATAATAGTGAAATGGAAGGAGTATCAGACCACTGCAAATCTACCAAGACCTGGCCGTCCCTCTAAACTTTCAGCTCATACAAGGAGAAGACTGATCAGAGATGCAGCCAAGAGGCCCATGATCACTCTGGATGAACTGCAGAGATCTACAGCTGAGGTGGGAGACTCTGTCCATAGGACAACAATCAGTCGTATATTGCACAAATCTGGCCTTTATGGAAGAGTGGCAAGAAGAAAGCCATTTCTTAAAGATATCCATAAAAAGTGTTGTTTAAAGTTTGCCACAAGCCACCTGGGAGACACACCAAACATGTGGAAGAAGGTGCTCTGGTCAGATGAAACCAAAATTGAACTTTTTGGCAACAATGCAAAACGTTATGTTTGGCGTAAAAGCAACACAGCTGAACACACCATCCCCACTGTCAAACATGGTGGTGGCAGCATCATGGTTTGGGCCTGCTTTTCTTCAGCAGGGACAGGGAAGATGGTTAAAATTGATGGGAAGATGGATGGAGCCAAATACAGGACCATTCTGGAAGAAAACCTGATGGAGTCTGCAAAAGACCTGAGACTGGGACGGAGATTTGTCTTCCAACAAGACAATGATCCAAAACATAAAGCAAAATCTACAATGGAATGGTTCAAAAATAAACATATCCAGGTGTTAGAATGGTCAAGTCAAAGTCCAGACCTGAATCCAATCGAGAATCTGTGGAAAGAACTGAAAACTGCTGTTCACAAATGCTCTCCATCCAACCTCACTGAGCTCGAGCTGTTTTGCAAGGAGGAATGGGAAAAAATGTCAGTCTCTCGATGTGCAAAACTGATAGAGACATACCCCAAGTGACTTACAGCTGTAATCACAGCAAAAGGTGGCGCTACAAAGTATTAACTTAAGGGGGCTGAATCATTTTGCACGCCCAATTTTTCAGTTTTTGATTTGTTAAAAAAGTTTGAAATATCCAATAAATGTTGTTCCACTTCATGATTGTGTCCCACTTGTTGTTGATTCTTCACAAAAAAATACAGTTTTATATCTTTGTGTTTGAAGCCTGAAATGTGGCAAAAGGTCGCAAAGTTCAAGGGGGCCGAATACTTTCGCAAGGCACTGTATATATAAGTGTAACGACTGTCTTCGGGTGAAAGAGAGGAGGACCAAGATGCAGCGTGATGATAATCCATATTTAATGGGATACTTAAACACCGAACAAAAACAACAAACAGACAAAAGGAACGAAGACGAAACAGTCCCGTAACGTGAACACTAAACACTTGAACAGGAACAATCACCCATAAAATACCCAAAGAATATGGCTGCCTAAATATGGTTCCCAATCAGAGACAACTATAGACAGCTGCCTCTAATTGAGAACCAATCTAGGCAACCATAGACTTACAAAAACACCTAGATAGGAAACACCCCCATAAACATACAAAACCCCTAGACAAGAAAAAAATATACATCACCCATGTCACACCCTGACCTAACCAAAATAACAAAGAAAACAAAGAGTACTAAGGTCTGGATGTGACAATAAGTTGATGGTTTACAGTTAGGATAATGTTTTACAGCTTGGTCATTACATTTTGAATGTTAAAATCATCTTATTTGATTATGTTATATTTCTGACGGCCACACTGAAGGCCAGAGATAATTACAGATGCCTGTGAAGTACCCCAAAAGGCCACTAAATGTAACCTGATAAAATTCTAGTAGTTTACTGGTAAACTTCAAAGGTTTCAGTAACATACCCTCCCTTTGCAAACCTTTATCATGAAAAAGCATTCATAAAAGCTTCATCAGGTTTTATTATTTTTGCCCAAAAATGGAATAAAAGTATGGTAGACAACCATTATGACACTCAGAGAGAGATAAAATTGACATTTTTGAAGGTAAATAAAGATAAACAGGGACAGGCAGTGCCTCATTCAATGCTTCATTAAGTTGTGTGAAAATTGGTTGATTGAGTGAAAATGGATGCGGTGCTATCCCAACTCACATAGACAGGGTTGTGTGTGTTCTGTTCCTCAGGTGGGATTACAGTTTTAACCTCATCCAAATCAAAACCTCATCTAATCAAAACCTCATTTAATCATGTAATCTAATCAAAACCTAATCTAATCAAGACCTCATCTAAATCAAAACCTCATCTAATCAAAACCTCATTTAATCATGTCATCTAATCAAAACCTCATCTAATCAAAACCTCATCTAAATTAAAACTTCATCTAAATCAAAACCTAATCTAATCATGACATCATCTAATCAAAACCTCATCTAATCATGATGTCATCAAATCAAAACCTCATCTAATCATGATGTCATCTAATCAAAACCTCCTCTAATCATGATGTCTTCTAATCAAAACCTCATCTAATCAAAACCTCATCTAATCATGATGTCATCTAATCAAAACCTCCTCTAATCATGATGTCATCTAATCAAAACCTCATCTAATCAAAACCTCATCTAATGAGGATGTCATGTAAAACAGGCTTCTCTTTCTATGTCTTTCACTCTGGTCATTGGAAAGATGTTTGAAAGACGTGTGTGTGTTTGTGCGTGTGTGTGTGCATGTACATGTATACTCGCGTCCATTTGTTCTTTCACTATGTGACTCAAATGAGCGAGAGCGAGGGACAGTGGCGTGTCCATGGGTCCAAGGGAAGCCAGGCTTCCCCAAATAATGTATCAAGAAAAAACTATTTATCTTTCATCTCTCTGTTTCATAATTTTCCTTGCATTTGCAAGAGGCTGAGTATACTGTATCTCACTGGAGAACGCATCCAAGCGAGCAAAACAGTGCCCCTCTGTCTCTGTATGTGTAGGCCATCTATCTGACGCTGTCTGGTCCAAAAGAGTATGACATTGTTGTAGCCCATAGTATTGAATGCAAGGGAAGCTTGGCTTGTAAAATAATAACCAATCAGCGTTGAGCTAAACTGAGTGAGCTCAACTGTGAATGGTCCTGGCGCACCAGCTTGGATTTGGCCTCACTCCAATCAAATCGCATTGAGGGTATACGTCATTGCAACTTGAATCGTTGCATATCGTTGTGTTGTTGTCCTCCGGTGGCTAGCTAGCAAAAATTGGCCCTTTCCTAAATTATCCATGGATGGAGATAGGGATTTGGACTTGTGGTTTTACTTAATTCTCCCTACTGGCTAATGGTTATAACAGTGATTCTGATTCAACCATTAATTCATACATTGTGCCCCTGGCCTGAGAGGATGGAAGTTCAATATGCACACACAGAAATCAGAACCATGGACTCATCATATTTGGCTGACGGTGATTGGACTAAATCGTTTTTGGTATATTTTAGTTGGGACTGTATTAGACTAAGCATAGGGGATTTGATGATGTTTAAATGTTGATGTTGAAATGGTGCTGGAATAGTGGAGGGAGCTCCTGTTTTCTTTGTGACTTGTGGACACTCTCCTTGGTTCTAAATCCCTAATTGTTTGGTAGTCGGAAACATTAACTTGCTTGACCATGCTGTAGGTCCTGTAACTGTTTGTTACATGCAATATGCTTTATGGACTTCACCGGACAGAGGTTGATCTTTGGTTTTGTGATGAAACAAAGGTGTTTCATTTATTCTGCCACTGTGTCTTCTTATGGTCTCGGCCTTTAGGCTTATTTATCACGGTCGCAAGGCATATGACCCTGGGACTAAATACCTCCGTCTGCAACTGGATCCTAAGACTTCCTGACGGGCCGCCCCCAGGTGGTAAGCGTAGGTAACAACACATCCGCCACGCTGATCCTCAACACAGGGGCCCCTCAGGGATGCATGCTCAGTCCCCTCCCTGTTCACTCATGACTGCGTGGCCAGGCACGACTCCAACACCATCATCAAGTTTTCAGATGACACAACAGTGGTAGACCTGATCACCAACAACGATGAGACAGCCTATAGGGAGTAGGTCAGACCTGTCCGTGTGATGACAGGACAACAACCTCTCCTTCAATGTGATTAAGACAAAGGAGATGTTTGTGGACTACAGGAAAAAGAGGACCGAGCACTCCCCCATTCTCATTGACTTGGCTGCAGTGAAGCAGGTTGAGAACTTCAAGTTCCTTGGTGTCCACATAACCAGCAAAGTATCATGGTCCAAACACACTAAGACAGTCGTGAAGAGGGCATGACAAAGCCTATTACCCCTCAGGATACTGAAAATATTTGGCATGGGTTCTCAGATCCTCAAAAGGTTCTACAGCTGCACCATCGAGAGCATCCTGACTGGTTGCATTACTGCCTGGTATGGCAACTGCTCGGCTTCCAACCACAAGGCATGACAGAGGGTAGTGCGTATGGCCCAGTAGATTACTGGGGCCAAGCTTCCCGCCATTCAGGACCTCTATACCAGGCGGTGTCAGAGGAAGGCCCTAACAATTGTTAAAGACTCCAGCCACCCTAGTTATAGACTGTTCTCTCTGCTACCACACAGCAAGAGGTAACAGAGTGCCAAATCTAGGTCCAAAAGGCTTCTTAACAGCTTCTACCCCCAAGCCATAAGACTCCTGAACAGCTAATCAAAGGGCTAACCAGACCCCTCTTTTACGCTGCTGCTACTCTCTGTTTATCATCTATGCATAGTAACTTTAACTCTACCTACATGTACATATTACCTCAATTACCTTGTCTAACCGGTGCACCCACACATTGACTCTGCACTGGTACCCCCTGTATATAGCCTCGCTATTGCTATTGTTATTGTTATTGTTTAATTATTTGTAACTTTTATTTTCTATATTTATTTTTATTTATTTTACTTAACATGTTTTTCTTAACTTCTTAAAGCAGTGTTGGTTAAGGGCTTGTAAGTAAGCATTTCACTGTAAGGTCTACACCTGTTGCATTCGGCGCATGTGACAAATACAATTTGATTTGATATGAACTAACAGGTTATAGAGCAAACTAAGCAATTATTACAACACATAGGTTGTAATATCCCTTTTTTTCCTGGCTTCCCCGTGGGATTTTACCCACGCACCACTACTGGTGACGGAGATCATAGAGTGTTTTTTCCAACATAGTGATTGGGCTGTCTCTTCTCTGGGTGGCGCGGGAAGGAAAAGGAAATAAGTAAACAATGTAATTATTTGTGGCATGTTGGGGAACCATCTGGGGACCCCTTCAACAGCACAGGCTAATTTACGGCTACTCTGAGCTTTCCGGGACTGAGTCAAACCCCCATTCACCCCTCCAGAGCCCTTTCTCTGTTTCCACAGAGTTCTGCAGAATTCTCATCTACCATAGATTGCTACTCTCTCAATTCTCTCTCTATTCTCTCTCCCTCTATTACTGCTGAGACCCGTCTCATTCCACAGATATTCTGTTCACTCTCTAGTCTTCTCTTCTCTTCGCATACAGTCACAACAGACAGTCCACCTGATTAGCTCTAATGATTTGTGTCCAGTGTTTATAAGCTCTAAACGCTATCTATGACCTATTGATTCACCAGTGACTAGCGCAGGGTCTGTTTAAGTTATTGGTTTGTTCTCTATATAGTCCCTATTGATTGTCTATTACAGTACTGCTGAGGCCATTATCTAGTTTACTGTTCCACATGGTTCTCTCCCGTTTTTCTGTGCAGAAGCTGCTGCCTCGCGTCAGCATCCTATATATCAGGCTGACTTGAGAGATAGGAGTGGAACTCACAGTTGTGCTATTCATTTCTTCAAGATACTAATGCCATCACAGTGCAGCACGTACATATCTACAGATTATTTTTTTTATTTCACACACACACACGTTGTCTTACTTTAATGAAAACCGCCACTTTTACTACTACTACTATGCCATATATGTTGCATTCTACAAAAACTTCAAATGCATAGTTGTTTCCTATCATCCTATCATCCTCCTCTATCCCTTACTCTCTCTGTTTCATCTGTGTTGCTGCCTGCCTCCCTCCATCATCCCTGACCACTGCTAAATTGCTTGACATCAGACATTGACGTCATGGATGCAAATATCACACCCAATAATAGCTTTACCCTCAAAGACCCTGCTAGCGTGAACACCCATTTTCCTTTTGTTCACAGGGACATAGGACAATATGGAGATGGAGATTAGAAGGAGGAGGGATAGAATCAGACATGGGAAAGAGCATGTGTGATTTCTCTGACCACAATTCTAGTCTTCTCTCCCTGGAGCCCATAGCGCCATTAAAAGCACATTTTTATATTTGTAAACCTCTCCTCTGAGTGAATAATGGTCTCATCCACACACACTGGTCATTAATCTGATCATCAAACATTACAGATAATTACTGTGTGCATTACAACTACCCTTATCATTAATGACTTGTCAACTTTATTTTCCAAGAACCAAGAGAGGGTCAATTCAGTGCTTTGGAGGATGTTTAGATGTTTAGACTGTCACCGGTTGACACAAACTTCTGTTGTTTGGGTAATTGCGGCACTACTTTGGCCTATCATATTACAGAATATTCCTTGATAAACCAGGTGCTGTGAATGGCGTTGTCACATTTTTATTTTGTTGCTTTTGGCATTGTGCCTTCAAAAAGAGTCTGTATACCACCCCGCTTGTTATTTATAGTGCTCAGAGAGTCTTTGTCTCTTCCCATCCAGCGGCTCGGAGTCTGAAGCTGTCTTAGGTATAAACATCAGTCCCATGAGAGGAGCAGGCAGCAGACTCTGTAGTAGACCACAGGCAGGTCAATAACGGGGCTGAGCACCGGAGAAAACCGCTTAACCACAGCTCAACAACAACTGCTCCTGTCTGCATCTCGCTCTTTCTCTCTTCCCTTCTCTCTCCCTCGCATTTTCTCTCTCCCTCTCTCTTCTCTCTGGCTGTATTGATCCCTGTCCCATGTATCTGTGGTGATTGGCTATTTGTGCCATAGAGACACAGGTGAACATCCTTTTAATTCATTGCCAGCCGTCCCAAGGCAGAACATATTTTAAAGACAGCACAGTGTTCCCTCAGTGATACTTAGAAAATAAGTGGGAACCATAAATAGATGTAAATGAGAGCAAACAAAGTTAGGGGTGCTTGGGGAGAGTTCAGAGTCATTAGGCTAACAATACTGTCCACTCTACACAAAGGAGGTTTGGTTTTATTTTATCCTGCAGTTTCAAGAGAGAAATATACATTTAGGGAACTCCAAATCAGTGTTTCCCTAGAGAGAGAGTGAACACAACCACCACTTTGTTAACAGTAAACACAAGCATATATCGAAAAGAATCCAGGCCATACCCCTCAAGGCTCTCTAGTTTAACGGCGGTTAGACCCTTTGTCCTCTTACAATCTTGTACTGTGAAACTGAGTGATACGCTCTCACAACAAAACATTTGAACACAAGGCAAGAGAGAGAGTAAGCAATACACATCTGGAGGATGTGGCAAGGTTCATGGGTGATAGTGTCCAGCTGTCAGCTTGTTCATGTAACCAGGATCTGCACAGCAAACCTCACTCATCCCCCTCAATAAAACAATTACAGGCTTTCTTCCTCAACACCTGGGCACCATAGCGAGGAGAGAGAGGGAGGGAGATGGAGACAAGAGGGACAGATCAATCACATTTGTATTGTATTTTTTCTTTCTCTGTTTTGATGTAGATGCCAATGTGTGAAATGAATTGGCACTGCAAATGTCCTCTTCACCATGCCAGTGTTATTTGACTTTGAAATTTGAATTTGAGAGAAAAGGGAAAGGCTTGAATGATGGGTGTGGCTGAAAGAGAGAAGGAACACAGGAGAATCTGTATAATAAACACAGAAAATAATAACAGAGACAGAGCAAGTGAATTGAGGAGGAGGAGGTGGTGGATGGGGAGGAGGAGGTGGTAGAAGGAGGTGGATGGGGATGAGGAGGAGGATGGGGAGGAGGAGGTGGGGGAGGAGGAGGTGGTGGATGGGGAGGAGGAGGAGGAGGAGGAGGAGGAGGAGGAGGAGGAGGAGGATGGGGAGGAGGAGGAGGATGGGGAGGAGGAGGTGGTAGATGGGGAGGAGGTGGATGGGGAGGAGGAGGAGGTGGTGGATGGGGAGGAGGAGGTGGATGGGAAGGAGGAGGTGGTGGATGGGGAGGAGGAGGTGGATGGGGAGGAGGAGGAGAAAGAGGAGGATGGGGAGGAGGAGGAGGATGGGGAGGAGGAGGAGGATGGGGAGGAGGAAGAGGAGGTGGGGGAGGAGAAGGTAGAGGAGGGGGAGGAGAAGGAAAGGGAGGAGAAGGAGGGAGAGGGAGAGGAGGAGGGGATGAGGAAGTGGGAGGAGTGGGAGAAGGGGGAGAAGTGGGAGGAGGTGGTGGAGGAGAGGGGGGGCGGAGGCAGAGGGAAGAGAGCTGAGAAAGATATGAAAAGAACTGGAGAGTGGGAGCAGATCAAAGAGAGCTAGGGATGAAAAATGAAATGATGAAATGAAAAGAGACACTGAGGGGATAACAAAGTGAGCAGTTTGGGGAGGAGGTGCAGCTCTTTCTCTGTAGGAGTTCAGAGGTTGGCTCGGCTTCCTGCATCTGGAGTCTCTTCGCCCTGTGTTCACACCAGACACTATATCAGCCATCACACAAGAGACAACACATGTTCAGCAACTGTTGCTGATGCCCACCTATTCTCAGCTCAAGACCCCAAGCCAAATTTGCTTGGCTGATACACACACCCACCAAGCTCATCTCCCGCACTTTCATTCTCTCTCTGAGAATCTCACAGGGACTCAGAAATATAGTGGTGTAGTCCATAAACATTTTCAGGGGGATGATACCATCTCTATATAATTTCCCCCTATACCTCGATCTATACAGTTGTACAGTGAATGCGCCATTAAGTTTATTCATTTGTTTGCTCTCAACTCTGCAGTGGGTCCCAGACAGTGCCGAACAGCTGCCAGTTATCTTTTGGCTTAAACTACTTCTCTGCTCTCTCCAGTTGCTCTCTCTCTCTCTGGTGGCTCTCTTCAGGATGCCTTTCTTATGTGTGTAATTACCATGTTCAAGGCTTGTTTTAAAGTGAAGGGAGCATTCCACTTCACAAAGTTATTAACGAGCCTTTTGATCCTCCCGCTGGAGGGTGAGATCTGCATGTTGCCACAGTAACAGTGTCTGGCCCCCTGGATGTGACAGAGGACCCATCTCTGTCAGGTTATTGTTTCACCTGCTCCCCCCAGGTACGCACACACATACACAGACACACACATGGGCGTACACACTTGCGCGCACACATTGTGCTTGCCTTGTCAAATCAGAGTGTGAGTCTGTTGCATTCTGTGAGAATAAGGTGACAAGAGGCTTTTTGTAGATGATTTCAAACCTCGATTTCCAGATTCTCTCAGGTAAATAGACACCTATCTTTTAACGCTAGTCTAAACACTAAGTTTTCCAGGGAGCGACATATACAAGCACACATACTGTTGATGTCCCTCTCGCTGTGCCCTGCAAAAACAGTCTATTTGGAAAATATATTTTTCCCCAGCCAATCGTGGGCCTCCACGCTTGTAGAATTGAGGAGTTAAATGCCATGAATTCTTCATGCTTAATGAGCCCATCAGCCCTTGAGTAAAGGCAGTCTGTAGTGCATCAGCTAATTGGCTTCAGTGGCTGTGCTCTCCCGCTGTGGTGGACTGGGAGTGGGGGGGGAAAGAGAGAGAGAGAGAGAGAGAGAGAGAGAGAGAGAGAGAGAGAGAGAGGAGAGAGAGAGAGAGAGGGAGAGGAGAGAGAGAGAAGAGAGAGAGAGGGAGAGGAGAGAGAGAGAGAGAGAGAGAGAGAGAGAGAGAGAGAGAGAGAGAGAGAGAGAGAGAGAGAGAGAAGGCAGAGGGGTAGCGGGAATAGAACAGGTTTGTTTGGGGAGTTGAGGTGAGCAGTCAGGGTTGAGTGGTCTTGTCCAGAGAATTTGTACCATTACAGGTATTCCTCCTCTTTGGTCTCTTTTATTGGAATGTTGTTGTTGTTTTCTTGATGTCCTATCAGTGATTTTGTTTTCATAGCAGAGCTTACAGACACACACAAACACATACACACACACAACGAGCCCTCATTTTGGAGCCTATAGGTAAATCATCCAATCGTGATTTGTCCACAACATTGACCAATGAATGAATGCTATAATTAGTTAATTCTTCTTCTGTCTGTCTGTGTGTGTGTGTGTGTGTGTGTGTGTGTGTGTGTGTGTGTGTGTGTGTGTGTGTGTGTGTGTGTGTGTGTGTGTGTGTGTGTGTGTGTGTGTGTGTGTGTGTGTGTATAATTACATTGTAAATTGTCATGTTTAGAGATTACAAACAGAAGAATTAACAATTGAAGCTTCAGATGCACCATTTAATCCAGCGTTTAATCCACTGTGGTCATTGACATGTACAGTCCGGGTGCTATACGTTCTCCTCCTTTCCTTGCTTTCTCTACATAACCACTGCAATTGGGGAGAGAGGCACACAGGCACACACCAGTAGCCCCTCCTTACCCCCTTATCTCCCTCTCTAGTCACCCCCCTTCCGTTCCCTCTGTGCCTGTCCCGACACTAGCACCAATTACTGGGCCAGCGCAGAACCAGGCCTAAATCTGTGGTGGAGCTGGAGTGGCATGTCTGCCCATGCTGTCCTGTGGAGAGGAGACAGACTCAGCACCGGTCTGAAAAGGCTGCAGGAGGCCTGGCCAGTAGACGATCAGTTCCCTGTGGGATGAGTGCAACATGTTCCCTGCTTTAGATTTTTGGGGGCATAAGAGTGTAAGATGCATAAGGTGCATAAGTTTGTCTCTGTGTGTGTGTGTGTGTGTGTGTGTGTGTGTGTGTGTGTGTGTGTGTGTGTGTGTGTGTGTGTGTGTGTGTGTGTGTGTGTGTGTGTGTGTAAATGACTGTCAGTGCCACTGTGTGTATTCCATGATGGTTAAAAACGTTGTGCCTCATTTTCACAGGTTCTCAGTCTCTTTGTTGTTGTAGATGGAGAACAGATGTTCCTCTCATCTTCCATTCACAAATGTTACGTTGTCTCGGGTATGTGTAATTTTACCTGACTTGTCCGGAAGGACCCGTACAGATCCAATCTCAAATGCTGCTGCTCTTGCTTTTCACGAGAGTGGAGCGTGACGTGTATAGCTTGTTGTTTTTATTGGCCAGTCATAAGTCATCAAATTGGCAATAGGCTACAGTCATAGAGCCTCAGTGTGGAAAAAGATATGAGATGTCTAATCAATGGAAGATGGAATTAAAATGACAAAATTAAAAGTTAAAGGAGAAGGATAGGCAACAACGACCAAGAGCCAACAGGTAGACTGATATTTAATATATGGAGTTGTTATTTGTAACTGTAGGATGAGAAAGTGGATGCACTGAAGCTTCAATAAGCCTAGCTAGATAACGTTAGATAGCAGTCTAGACAGGTACTAAGTAATCATATTTAATGATGAATAAACCTAACTATGACAGTTATTACTCTACCATAGCGTGAGTCGGCTTGGTTGGTTGCGGTCTCTCGTCTCTCCCACCCTCCTCGCTGCTGCCCCCCCCCCCTCCCTCCCTCCCTCCTTCCTGCTCCCAGTGTCACTCGCTCCCAGTACGTCCGCTCCCTTGCCTTCTAAAGTGACCCTACTCACTCTCTCCTCTCACGCTTTATCAGCTCAGGTTAATAAAGTAGCTTAAAAATATATGTTTCTGCTGAAACCCCTCACTCCGATCAGAGTGAGGGGTTGAGTCTGGATCTGACCAGGTCTATATGGAACGGTTCTAGTTGTCCTCTGGTCCGTTCGGAACCAGTCTCAGTAAATTGTATTTATGCATATCGTGTCTGGGTGGGAAATTTCAAAATGGGTCGAACTTTTTGGACCCGTGAAGACCTCAGCTTACAGGTACATGGGAGACAATGGCATTTTAACAGATCCTGAAACGGTACAGTCCCATTGGGTGAAATTCATCTAACATGAGAGTGAGACTATTTGCGGTTTATGAGATGTTGTTGCCATAGAGAAGACGCCAGATACTCTGTGCTGAGGAAATGACAGCCATTCAACATCGCCTCCTCCTCCTTTAGCTATCTTCTTTCCTGCCTCAGCTCCTGCCTCCCACCACAGAAGTGCAGGCTTTTTAAGTTATAACAAATACAGAGGAACGAGGTAAAGAGTGAATAAAAAGTGGAGTTGGAGGGGAGGAGTGGAGGAGGAAGGACATGGGAGAAATAGAAAGCATTGATGAAGTCGGTGGGTAAAGTCGTGATGATGGAGGAGAATAAGAGATCTTTTGTGTCTTCTATCTCAAGGTCATATCTTGTCATTCTGTAAGGTCTGTCACATTTCCCAGCTAGCACATTTGGTTCATTGGAAGTTGTGGGAACATAAGTTTTTGTTTTCACATTGGCTGTGGGAAAGAAACCATACGTTTCCTAAAACTGAGAACTTTGCCAATTCTGGGAATGTGTATTTTTAGATTGGAAGGAGGTTTGTTTTATTCTGGTTCCTTGAAAATGTTCATGGGAGGTTTTAATATTGCTCTGAGAACGGAAATGATAGGTTATTGGGAAGTTGTTGAATAACTTCCTTTAAAACCTTCACTGAATGGTTCAATAAGACTTTTAATAACATACTTCTTTATTTTTTACTGCAAGCTCAGATAGGACACATGGAAATGCACTTCCGTAGGCATTAATCATGCAAACACTTTTTTTTATTTTGACACGGCAACAGTGAGATTAGAAACTATAATCTTCTGTTCTCTATCCATGGAATTAGTTCACCGTGCCACCAGGATGCAGCTAGCAGCCATGTTTTTTTTTACGCATACAAAGCTATTCATTTTAGTCTATTCAAACAGACCCCATTTCAAGGGAAGCAAGCACTCATTAAGATCAGTTAATGGAACACACTTAAGAAGATAGAGAGTTTTGTTGATTCTGAGAAAGGAATGCATGTTTTTAAATAACTTTCTTAAAACATTCTCTGAACGTTAAAGGTCTCAAGTTTTTCATGAAATTTGAGAACATGACTTCAAATAGAACCATGAGCTAACCTGTAGGTAATGTTATGCTGATGTACTGAAATTCCCACAGAATAACATTGCTTCTTAATGTACTTTAAATTAAAGGGAACCCAGCTAGCACATAACGTTCTGAGAACCCTATGTTTCTTAGAGCTTGGTGAGAGCGTGGTTGTCCTATGGTTATTTAGCATACAGCCTTCCCACAACTTTCTGGGAATGGTGTTGCTTGGCTTTGGAACATTCTCAGCACATTTAAGGAACTTCACAAGATTTATTAAATGTTCTTGGTATTTCATTGCCTTAACAGAACGTTTCCTAAAAGTTTCAAAGTAAACATTTTGGTCATGTTCTAGGAATGTTCTCCAACAGGTTTGACATTGGGAATGTATTTAAAAGAGTCGATGTCCACGCCTCTACGAAACTCTTCACAACATCATTTTAAAAATCCCCAACAAAATCCACCTGTTCAAGCTAGAGATATGTTTTTTTATATATAGGCTGATTGATCAGGCCGTAAAATCAAAAAGGCACTCCTTTGATATAAAGTTGTTTTTGACGAAAATGAAAATGTGTCAGTTTGTCACTTTCACGAGGTTGGAATAATAACATGTTTAACTATTTAAGACATTGGCTTGAATCTAGGTTTAGCCTTTAGAGTTCGAGAAAATTTTAACAACTAAGGAAGAATTTTCACTTCCCTCATTGACTTCTCAAACCCCAAAACCAGGCCTGGTCTATTAAGCCTGTTTCGCCAGCGTTCCCGGCAAGTCTCGCAATGTTATGCCTCTTGGTATAGAAACTCTAATATGACCCCTCTATGGAAAGGTGACACTCTCACGAACATGATGGCGTTCTCCGTTTTGCTCTATGATCACCACAAGTGTCACAGGGCTCGTCTGAATGTAAACCGGTACCGGGCCAAAAATGTATGGAAGTGAATAGAGCATTTTCACATTTCTACAAATTACATATCGTAATCTCATAATAAAGATACGACCACAATGTACACAATGTTCCAGGCATTTGTGACTCACTGACCCTTTAATGGATAGTGTTCATATCACCCCTTCAAACCCAGTGACACACACCTGGGTTCTGACGCAGGCTCACCACATAAACAGGTGTGTGTCTGCATGTGCGTGTGTACGTGTGTGAGTCCATTCATGCGTGAATGTGTGCGTGCATGTGAGTGTGTGCGTGCATGTATCAATGTGTCCTTTTTGTTATATTGTAGCTGTCAGTGTGGTCTAAACTTTGACAGATCCCTCCTGTCGAAAAAAACTGCTGTAGTAATCGAAGTGTTGAATCGTGAGAGGCTGATTGTTGTCTGATGTGCTGTAGACCACCGGAAAAGCCCAATTTGTCTCACTAATCTTACACGAAATAACATTTGCATTCAGCCAACTGCCTGTAATAAAGCCTGGCAGTTATGGGGTCCGCTCAGACGCGTAACCATTAATCACAATTAAAGAGAGCTTAGCGCTTGTCACATAAATATTTACAGTGTGGTCGGGGCCATCACACACTGTAAATTCATAAATCATCAGGCCAGATTATTACATTTATGACCGTTTTATTATTCATGATCTGCCTTTTATCTGGTTTTATATTTATTTCCTGCTCCACATGACCTGCTAGGGGGTGGCTGGGTGGAGGCTGTCTCTTACCCAAGCTGTCAACGGTCTCATCCGTAAACATTTGTGTATGTGACACTCATATGTGTTAACAGAAAATAAGCAAGGCCTCCCATCTGCACCTCAAGCCAAGAACTCCTACCACATCTCACTTCTGTCTTCTGTCTGGTCGTCCCAGCTGTGGCTGAACAGTGACTAGCCAATAAGAACTAAAGTGGAGTATGTGTCGCAGGTCAGTGGTGTTCTGCACCTCACAGCTGTCCACCCTCAACTGCCACTGCCAATTGAAATAGTCCCACTGGCTGGCTGTAAACCCAGCCCAATCTGCACAGCATTATGACCTCCGGACTACAGAGCAGGGCAGAGCAGACTCACTGACAGCTCCATTTGTTGAGACTATTTAACCCAATGAGTCTTCAGTGATCCCAAACAAAAGAGTTTGATCACATTGAATGTCGATATTATTGGAGATATGGGTCCTGCAGTGAAAACCTCTCCTCATTCTGTTGTGCTCCTTCCTATCATCTAATGCACATGTCCCTACAACTCAGACAACATCAGCTTAGTCATAGAATGGAAATATTCTAATATTTATTACAAACTGGGTAGTTCGAGCCCTGAATGCTGATTGGCTGACAGCCGTGGTACAGTATATCAGAGACTATACCACAGGTATGAAAAAACAATTACATTGGTAACCAGTTTATAATATCAATAATGCACCTTGGGGGGGTTGTGATATATGGCCAATACACCGAAGCTACGGGCTTTGTCCAGGCACTCCGCGTTGAGTTGTGCAAAGAACAGCCCTTAGCCGTGATATATTGGCCATATACCACACCCCCTCCAGCCTTATTGCTTAAATATAATATAATAATACCATTCATTCCTTGAACAATATGTCAATATTTCTTCAGATATTTATAATGTGTGATTTCCTGTCCATAGCTATGGTTCAATCATGTGTTATAGAAATTAGGAGTAGGAATGTCCTCTTCATGAGAGGAGAATAAAGAGTAACCACTGATTGATATATTGCCTAACTATTCCTCATGTGTGTGAGAGACAGCGAGAGAGACAGAGAGAGAGAGAGAGACAGCGAGAGAGACAGAGAGAGAGAGAGAGAGAGAGAGACTAGTTAATTCTCAGGCAGAGCAAAACACAACATGAGGAGAATGTGAGGTAATCAAGGTCTGGCTGTGTTGTGGTGTGGTTGTGTTCCAACAACAGTGAGTGTCCATTTGGTTTTGAAGGCTTGGTACATTATGAGGCTGCCAAAAACAAATGGGCCGACAGGATACCTCTGCTGATATTACTGTCATCTGGACGTTGATGGTTCACGGCTCGCTCTCTTCTCTTGTTCAACCCAACTCTTCTCTTCAATTAACTTTAATAAAGACTAGATTCCCCTGCTCTGTGCGTCTGGACTTCAAATAATGAAAATTATCGATGTTCAGAATAGTTTTTGTCAATATTACTCTGCCATGGAGAGGGGAAAGAGCCTGGTTTAGAGGCCTTTTTGGTGTCTGGAGGGTGAGAGCATCATCTAGTGGACAGAGTATAAATACAAATTGTCACGGTAATGCTTCACGCCACACCTTTCACAATACAATAAAGCAGGGATCATCAAGCAACTACAGCCGCGGGCAAATTTTTTCTTGAGCGGGTGGTCGGAGGTCCAAAACATTACTACAAATAATTTGTAGACTGAAAATTTTCCGCAAGAAGCAACAAACAGATATATTTGCCTAAAACATAATAATTTCAAACCTTACATTGGTATACAATCACGTCTCTCCATTATGCTTGGAAATATTCGGGAAGAGATTTCCCAAATGAAAGTCACTTGGAGCTGATTTCCTGGTGTTTTTAGTCTTTTATGTCCAACAATGAAAATTGTACAAATAAAACAAATTATAAATGTATCTCTTTTTTTTTTTTGCTTTGAAAACTTGGGGGGCCAAATAAAACCACTCGCGGGGCAAATCCAGGGAACGGGCCGCCAGTTGGGGAACCCTCCAATACAGTTTAATAGTTACATATAAAGATAATACTCTAAATTGCTTTTAACACTGTTACAATTGCTGGATTTATAATGTTTTTATAATCAATGTTCCTGACTGACAGAGCGAACACTTTGCCATTGCCATCAGTGTGGGTGAGGCGTTGTTGTTCTGAATGGCCTGTATAGCTGCTGCTTTGTGTTCTCCTCCATCTCAAGGACTCGGCGCCTGACAACAGCCAGCCAGCCACTCCTCTTTCTCCATTACCTCTGCTCATCCAGTGCCCACACACACACACACACACACACACACACACACGTCTCTTTCGCTTTCACTTAATGTCTAACTCCATGAAAAACACAGGCACGAAAAGAACACTATCACATACAGAAACACAATCAAACAAATACACAGATTTGGCTTATATCAAGTCACATCACTTGGCGTTGCATACTATTTTACTTGGTCAAAGGCTAAATGTCTCAGTCTGTATATCTTGAATATGCAAAAGAGAATCTGGATTGCATGCAACAAATGTGTAAAAAAAAAATATATATATATATACACTACCGTTCAAAAGTTTGAGGTCACGTAGAAATGTCCTTGTTTTTCATAGAAAAGCTACATTTTTTGACCATTAAAATAACATCAAATTGATCAGAAATACAGTGTAGACATTGTTAATGTTGTAAATGACTATTGTAGCTGGAAATGGCAGATTTGTAATGGAATATCTACATAGGCGTACAGAAGCCCATTATCAGCAACCATCACTCCTGTGTTCCAGTGGCACGTTGTGTTAGTTAATCCAAGTTTATCATTTTAAAAGGCTAATTGATCATTAGAACACTCATTTGCAATTATGTCAGCACAGCTGAAAACTGTTTTGCTGATTAAAGAAGTAATAAAACTGGCCTTCTTTAGACTAGTTGAGCATCTGGAGCATCAGCATTTGTGGGTTCAATTACAGGCTCGAAATGGCCAGAAACAAATATCTTTCTTCGGACACTTGTCAGTCTATTCTTGTTCTGAGAAATGAAGGCTATTCCATGCGAGAAATTGCAAAGAAACTGAAGATCTCGTACAACACCCTTCACAGAACAGCACAAACTGGCTCTAAACAGAATAGAAAGAGGAGTGGGAGGCCCCGGTGCACAACTGAGAGCAAGCGGACAAGTACATTAGAGTGTCTAATTTGAGAAACAGACGCCTCACAAGTCCTCAACTGGCAGCTTCATTAAATAGTACCCGCAAAACACCAGTCTCAATGTCAACAGTGAAGAGGCGACCCCGGGATGCTGGCCTTCTAGGCAGAGTTGCAACGTGCACGTTTCGTTTTTTGCCCTAGCACTACACAGCTGATTCAAAGCTTGATGATTAGTTGATTATTTGAATCAACTTTGTAGTGCTAGGGCAAAAAACGAAACGTGCACGTCTTGGGGTCCCGAGGGCCGAGATTGAGAAACCCTGCTATAGTGTATTGGTCTCTTGAGATTAAACTGACACAAATGTTAGTTCCTCGCATATTAGCAGATAAACTCCAGTTAGAGGAGTATTAGGCAAATGCATTACACTCAGAGCCATATTTAGATTAATGGACAAATATTACAATGTACCAATAATAGTCACATTCGTTTTCAGCACAATTAATTTATGTAAGCAGACTACATTCATTAATTAAGTTTAAAATTGTCTAGAGCCTGTTCACAAACCTCACAACTCTTGTCTTGTATTATGGCTCATTATGTGTCATGAAAAAAGGTTGACAATGCGCAAAACACATCTATCATCAAGCGTATTATGTTATGTAGCTTCATCACCAGTAGGTGGTGTAATTGTATAATTTTAGATCAGCTATGAATTGACGAATCAGCTGCACGAATACGGGTATTTCTGGAGTTTCACAAATGTGCTTGGTTAAAATGATCTATTATAACATGACTCGTTTATAATCCATATTTATCTGGATGATAAACCTATGTCCCACTAATTGCCCTTGTGACCATTATAATTTGTTTGACAATGATGTGTCTGGACTTTAACATTGGTTGTTTGTTCTTTTCCATGGGAAGCTAAGTTATTTACAAAAAAAAATAATTACATTTTGCTAAAGATATTGAATATATAGTCAAAATATCTATAAGATCTTCTCTTTGGATGAGATAAATAAACACATACCGTGCATATTGTCGTCTTTTGATGACATCATCACTGGGACTTTCCGGATGCGTCGGGGTTGACATGTAAAAAGTTGTCTTAAAACTGGACCACTCTAGCTAATATATCACCGCATAGAAGAGGAAGACCGATAGAAGGAAACCATGAAGGAGGATAAAGATCCAAATGACACCGAATGGTTACGATATTAAAACGATCTGTTGTCAACAGGGACAGACATATTCAAAAACAGAATGTCAACAACGCGGCCCCTTCTCGGTATGAAGCGAGTCACCGAGGTAACCTGTAAGGAACCCCTGGGAAACAGGCTGTCGCCAACAGGGAGCAAACAACAGCAAGAGTCCCTGACAGTGGACGAATTTGCTGTCTTTGAAAACAAGCAAGAAGAACTGAAATGCGCCAAGCCCAGAGTAGAACAGGTTTTCCGGGTAGTTTTCACAATTATCGGCCTTTTGGACACTGGAGCCCAGAGTAGTACAGCATCAAGGCAGATATGGCTTCAACTCAAGGGGAAGAGAGACGACGTGTCGAGGGCAAAGGTAAACATTGACTGTGACTTATTGAAATTAGCTTGAGGCTTATAACATTGATACCCATTCTTATATTGTTTTATTTATTTTTGTCAGGCAGTTAAACAGCCATTTAACGTTAGTAGAGAAGCGCCATCCTGGAAATGTAAGCGACAAATCAGGCAGTATAATCAATCGCATGGTCATGGTGTACCGAATGGAATAGCTACTATGCTAATTGAGAAGTTGTTTGGGTTTCATAATCTGATAAGGCTCTGTGTCATATGCCTTCTAGCAAATTAACTGTACAGATAATATATCAGTAACGTTAAAGATTATAGATCTAACGTTAGAGTCCGGCCAGGTTTACATCATTCCGTAAGATCCCGAATTGCATGACAGACGGACAAGCTGTTCTTGGCGTTCCTTTTGTTTTCATTTCAACGCTGATTTCCCGTTCATTTTACTACTCTAAAAACACCAGTCTTAGCTAGGCTACATCTTTTACACTTCTGTGCCTTGAGTTTTCCCTGGACAACATCGTGTAGCGGGCAGGTAACGTTCAATGTACAGATCACCGGATTCGGTAATATCAATGTCACCTGTTCGACAACGCGGAAATGATTACTATTGGTGCCAGTAAACTTGGAATCTCCTCCCACCCCATTGAGAACACAGAAAACGGAAACCCCAACACAGTTATGTCTTTCCTCATCATGTATCTTTCCAGTGTGTAGTCATCAGGAAACCATGTCTGCTGTATGGAGAGGAGACACACTGTGACAGGTGCTTCTTTGACATAGTCAAACTTGAGGCTGATTCATCAAATATTTCTGGAAAGAGGTTGAGATTTCCTCATTGGGTTTCAGTTTGTTTCTGACAACTTCCCATCTTCCACGTTTTAATCTCGCCAATTTACAGTCAATGTGGTGATGCCAGAGTTGACTGAGAGTTGTCAGTGAAGATGAGTGAAGTTTCTTGAGTAGGCGTAGAGGGGGTATCCCTGTGCATCATGCTATCAGTTTCAATTGGCGCATTACCCTGTTAAGCTTCGAATGTGGACCTTCTCGTGTGTATGATGAATTTTTTTTGTCATGTCTACTTTTCTAACTGGTGTTGACCCTGTGTTGTTGCAGGAGTACCTGAAAGGCCTTTGTGATCCAGAGCTGCAGCAGGAGGAGCACTACCCCGTGGACATGCACTGCATCTTTGCCGGTGCCCGGGGTCTGTTCCTTGACCGACTGCTGCGGGACACCAGCGCTGAAGTTGTGATGCTGGAGCCAGGCACACTGCGCCTGCTGGGCTGCTTTGAGTCTGTCATCATGGCAAAGAGCCGCGTGCAGCAGTTTGTTGCTCTCTTCCAAGAGAAGCGCAGCCTGCCCGGAGATAGGGAGCCGGCCGTGAAACGCACCTTCAAGACGTTTGTGGAGGAGCGAGATGATAAGTATGCCATGGAGCTGCTCCTGTTGCCCAGTGCCCTGAAGGAGGAGCTGCTAGGTCTGGCCCAGAGCCCCACTCAGCCTTTTGGGGTTATAGACGTGGACCAGGATCGCTCCCAGAGCAGCACTCCTGTCACTGACCTCTCCAACCGCATCCTGGACACCAGCTTTGAGGAGAAGGCGGTTGGGGCTGCATCCGGGGCCGAGACGGGGTTGTTGAATGGCGTCCGGCCCTCCCACAAACGCCGCTCGTCGGAGAGCGAGCTGAGGGACACCAAGAGACAGTACTCCCTGGAGAGGAGAGAGGAGTCGATGGAGAGAGAGCGCCACACTGTGGCCAGTGACAGCCGAACTAAGACCCTCTCCAAGACCAACATGGGGCTGATGGTGCTGGACTCTAGTGATGGTGCGGATGACGGGGAGGCTGTGAGCCCTGAGACCAACCTGCGGTGCCTGGTGAACTTCTTCAGAACAATGGGCTACCAGCAGGAGGTGGTGGAGCGGGTGGTGAAGGAGACGGGCCAGACAGAGGACACTTTTCTGTTGCTGGAGTGCATTGTGGAGGAGAGCCAAAGAACAGAGAGACAGCGGGGAGGGGCATCCTCAACCCACAACTCTGAGTCTTCTTCCTCTACTTTCAACTCCAGAGATAAGGATAGAGGGCTAGATAGAGTCCCAAACCGAGCCCTGAATGTAAAGTCCAAGGAGAACATTAAGCCACCCAGCAGCAATGGTGTTGGCCAGAGGGGACAGTATAGCAGCATGCTGCAGACAATGACACTAAAAAGGAGCAGCAGTGCTCAGGGGGCTGCTTACGATATCATCACCATCAATGATGACGAGGACAGCACAGACACACTGGCTAGCAGTAAAGCCAGGATGGCAGAGCAGATGGATTTTCCATCGGGGCCCAGGATGGACTACCTGTCCCGGGGAGGGGCTCAGACCATGGGGCCGGTACGTGTGGAGAGTGTGACGGCACTGCGGAGCACACCACAGCGCCCAACCCAGCCAGCAGACACACGGCCAGGCTGCTCCTATCAGACCCTGTCAGCCAGAGTCCCCCCACCTCGCACAGAGCCTGCTCCACCACCCCTGACTGCCACGACCCGCTTCCATGATTCCCTGAGAAACCCCTACACCCTGACCCTACAGAACGAGCCTGGACACCCTGATCTCCGCCACATCATCATTGACGGCAGCAACGTGGCCATGGCGTGAGTAACCTCCCCTTTCTATACAACCCTCTGTAGGAGGATGTGGAACAACACTGAGAGCCCACACTCATTTTCTCGTCATCAGATATGACTGTCTGGAACCACCTGTGTGTAGGCCTATGTGAGTGTTGGTGTGTGTGTGAAAGCAGGAGTGTAACCCTCACTTTCAAGGGTAACATAAAAGCTCATAGCTGAGAGCTCTTCCAGTAACCCTCAGTGTATGAATAGGTAGGCTTAAGGCATGGCCACCGTGTCTTTGGCAAGGCTAATGACTGTCCACATGGGAAAATCTCTATAAAATAATTGTCAGTAATATAACTCCAACTATCTCTCTCAACTTGCCAGTTCTCCTCTGTGTCTTACTTCGCGCACCATTTTATTCTGTCCACTGAAGTCATTACTGGAAGTTGTTTTAGTCAGAATAATTGTAATAGAGGTTTCACCCTTTCAGACTCAGACTAATCTGACTGGCAGAGCTAACTTCAGTTTGTGTGGACTGAGTTAGGCTACCTACCTCATCCGAATGACATCAGAATCACATTTCATGATAAGATCTCAGAGTACATATGCTATAGGGACATACAAGTATGAACAAGTATGGGGGTTTTATTTTAGAAAATTACAAGGGGAAATAAAGTTTTGTATATTTGGCGATTACATTTCCATGTTGACACGGTGATTTTACTATCCACGTCAGTGGTGCTGCAGTTAGTGAGTTCAAACAGGATGTGCAACTTTCTCTTTAAGAGGGAACTTCCCTTGACTTTGCATTGCCCCACAAAATGAGGCGTGTGTTTTAAGCTGGTGTGTGTTCACAATATCCTCTGGCCGTTTGTTTGTAACGGTTCTAATGAGATCTACTGGACCCCCTATCTGCCCATATTTTCCAGCAATCTCCAAGTAATAGAAACAAACCCTACTTTACTTTTTTTTTAGATATAGAATGAGATTAGTGTATTGGGAGGGATCAACAACTCTGGGTAGAATTGTATAAAGGCTGCATTTAAACTCACCATATCTTTATTTTTGGACCACAGCACTGCTAACTTCCTGCCAAAAGCTGTCTCTGACCAGAGGCACATTCTACTCTGTTAGGCTACGTCTTTTGTAGATGTCAGAGCGTCTTTCACACCTTCAATGTGTTACTTTTCTGAGTGGCTTTCTATCTGAAACTGGGCTGGCACAGTAATTTTATAATCGTGTAATTGACTATTAAGGATAGACAGTCATAAAATAACCGTCATAGCAGTTTTAGTAAAATATTATTTGAATTTGAATTAACTTCATATTCAAGAGGAAGGATGCAAAACTGGCCAATTTTAGAATTTTGTGTTTTGGACAAACAGCTGACTGAAGACGGAAGGCTGGGCATTCAGAAACATAACACCTGCAGTTGAGGCAGTGACTCTACAGCATGATGGAAGTTTGTTGCTCCTTGTTTCAGCAAGTTGTTGTTATAGCGGTGACCGCAAATAAGTCATCCAAAATTCCATGACCATCACAGCCCTACTTGTTACTCACCTTTGACAATACTGTCTGAAGACAATCCTCAATTTGTCAATCTGAAATACAACAATCACTTTATGTATTAGGATGGTTATAAGCCGTTCCTAAGTAACCCTTCCTCCTTGTGCTCCTCTGTAGGCATGGTCTCCACCGCTTCTTCTCCTGCCGGGGGATAGCCATCGCTGTAGAGGCCTTCTGGAGGCAGGGCCACCGGGAGATCACTGTCTTTGTGCCTCAGTGGAGGCAGAAGAGAGACCGCTACACCACAGGTCAGAACAAAAAACATACCACAGCACAGGCCACCCCAACCTGGGCTCAATCTCCTCCCTCTGGTTTTGGGGGGTGAAGAAGTGACATGAAATGTACCGGTAGTTCAACCAGCCAAGGTTTTGGTCAGGAGAAAGATGATTGTACTTTGGCAAATAGTTGTGAATATTACTGTTTGAATGGTGATAAGACAGAAACATGTGGAGCACTTTATGTGTGCTCTGTTAAGGATATGGTCTTAATATGTGTATTTTCTCCACGTGTCTCAATAGAACAACATTACCTAAACCAACTGGAAGACCTGCGTCTGCTCTCCTTTACTCCTTCCAGAGAGGTCTGTGGACAGAGGATTTCCTCCCATGATGACAGGTACTGCAGAGTCACACATCTCACCACATCATACAGCCAGCCCACCCTCTGTCATCTGCTGCCACCTCATCCATAATCACCTTGTCCCACATTCCCTGCTGCCACCTCATCCATACTCACTAGGGTTGAATGGCGGGAACCCGGTTACCGAGATTTACCACCCAAAACATTCCCTTTTCCCGGGATAAATAACTGCAAGAGACCGGTAAATGATATACATGTTTTATATGAACAGCAGGGTGTTAAATGATATGCCATGTCTAAATCTGAATTCTCTACAACCTTCTGTCTGGTCATTGCATGATGAATCATCAATGCTCAGGGTGGGGACCGACAGCCCATCTCAATATGTAGACCTGCACTATATAAACACAAAAGTACGTGGACATCCCTTCAAATTAGTGGATTTGGCTATTTCAGCCACACCCGTTGCTAACAGGTGTATAAAATCGAGAACACAGCCATGCCATCTCCAAAGACAAACATTGGCAGTAGAATGGCCTTACAGAATAGCTCAGTACCAAACTGCCTCTGGAAGCAACGTCAGCACAAGAACTGTTCGTCGGGAGCTTCGTAAAATGTTTCTTTGGCCGAGCAGCCACACACAAGCCTAAGATCACCATGCGCAAAGCAAACTTGACTGGCCTACACAGAGCCCCGACCTCAACCCCATCTAACACCTTTGGGATGAATTGGGATGTCGACTGCGTGCCAGGCCTAATCGCCCAAATCAGTGCCCAACCCCACTAATACTCTTGTTGCTGAATGGAAGTCTGTCCCTGCAGCAATGTTCCAAAATCTTGTGGAAAACCTTCCCAGAAGAGTGGAGGCTGTTATAGCAGCAAAGGGGGGACCAACGCCATATTAATGCCCATGATTTTGGAATGAGATGTTAGACAAGCAGTTGTCCACATACCTTTGTTCATGTAGGGTATTATCTCATCATGGTGACTTTGGTGTGGTGACAGGTGGACAGACCTACATTTGCTGCAGCGTAGCCTGTGCTACAGGAACAAAGGCCGAATGTGCGGCTAATTTACATATCTCCATCTGGCTTCCGGGGTCTCTCTTGTTTTTATTGCAGCTGCAGAGTTTTAAAACAGGAGCGAGCACTCTCTCTCACCCATCAGTTCCATTCAAACTGCATTCAAAATACATAATCCTGTTCAAGATTGCTAGATGCTTAGATCTATATCTATATAGATATGATGTCCTAGCTTACCTCTTTCAGGTAATACATTCAATGCCTTGTTAGCCTTCGATTTAGTTCATGAATGGTGGGTTATGCATAATAAGCTTCTAACGTATAACCTCTCTTGCGCAATACGTACACACCTGTGCGCCGCTGGTCTCTTCTTTTTTAAAATGTTTTTTAAGTATCCTTAGCTCTTGCTCCATGCAGGAAAAGCTAGACTAGATTAGCTTGCTGGACATCATTTTTGGGGCATTTCTTATACCAATAGATTATTCAAAGAGGGACACAAGCTCTTGTTTGTTAAATACAGCAGCCAATAGAACTCACGGGTATTTTGAAAGAAGGGCAAACGCTTGATGGCCGTAGGCTATAGCAGTTAATAACTATAGCAGAATGATGAAGATAAATGAAACAAGTTTTGTTGTCCTTAACTGTTGAAAGTGAGGAAGGAATGAAACAACACTAGAGAGAGAAAGGAGGTAGGCTAATAACATTAGTGGAAATATTATGAAAATGTTTAAACAAATTTGCTAGCCTATACTTTTAACTTTGTAGGCCGCATGTGCTGCACCAGAGTCGCATGTTCTCTCTCTGCTTTATAATGGTTTGAACGAGGTGCGTAATTCCAGTGCGTAATATGCAGTACCCTATGCATTGGATAACCGCACAATCATTTAAATCAGGCTCAGGTTGCATCAGACTTGAATTTTAATCAAATCCAGACACAGGTCTATTTAAATGCTTTTGAATGACACTTCCGGTTTTGGTGGGAAATACCGGGTTACCCGGGAGAAAAATAATTTATTCTCGTGATGGAACATTTTATAAAATACCTGAAATATTCCACCCTAAACTCTGTCCCACAGCCTTGCCCACATTCCTTACTGTCATCCATATTGACTCACTGTCAGATGACTTGGTCTATCTTATCTCTCTCTCATCTACAGGTTTCTGCTCCACCTGGCAGAGAAGACAGGAGGGGTTATCGTCACCAATGACAACTTGCGGGACTTTGTAAATACATCAGAGGCATGGATGAGGATCATCCAAGAGAGGTGAAGGCCTTTTAACCAATCATCAGACATGCACTCTTGTATATAATCCCTGGATTATATATTACCTTCTCCTCTCACACTGACTGGCCCCTTTTTCCAGGCTTCTGCAGTTTACCTTTGTAGAGGACCACTTTATGATCCCAGATGACCCCCTGGGGAAGCATGGCCCTCACCTGGAGGTGTTCTTACGGAAGGACAACAGGTGTGTGTGAAAGGAGATGATAGTATTGTTTATACAGAATGACCTTACTGCAGAGTGTATTGACCATATGTGTGTCTCTCTCACAGACGGAGCCCAGTCACACCTCCTCTGAGGCCAGACCCCCGAGCCACCCCGCAACCTGTCTTTGGCCAAGCTCTGCAGTCTGCCCCTCGCCCCTCATTTGTCCCTCGCCCCACAGCTACCCCCCAGATGAGGCCACTCTCCCACTGGCCACATTCTGGGCCCCCTGGGTGGCACCCCCCTCACCCAACACCCTCACCACCTCCACAGAGGTCACACCCTCCTCACCCCTCACCCCCTCTTCAGCGATCAAACACCCCTCGCCCAACACCCTCTCCCCCTCCCCAGCGGTCACCCTCGGAAACCATAGAGCTCAAAAGGAAGCTGTACGATATCTTCCCCGACCAGAAGCAGCGCATTGACCGTATCCTCAGTGACAACCCCTACATGAGGGACCTGAATGCACTGTCAGGCCTTCTGCTGGGATGAAACCAAGCACAAAACTGTACTCAGTCACTCACACACAGATACACTTACAAGTCTCTGTCGAAGAAGGGTGCCAATAGTAGGCCTATGTACAGAAAGCTGAGCTATTTAAAGTTTTTCTATTAAAGTCGGTCAACTGCATTGCTCTTGGATGGCTATTTGTTTGGAAGGCATAACTCCCCTTTTTCTACACATTTAAGTTCAGCAGTGCCCATGGAACATATACCATACAATTGTGGGGAAGGAATTGTCCAGCTGGCATCTACTGTATGTGATGTCCACATGTGTTCTAAATACTTATTTCCTGTCATTTGTCTCTGCACAAGTCTTTAAGGTGTAAAACCAAATTGCTGTAATAACTGCTGAAGGAAGGTTATTTTGTTCATGTTGTAATATAATTTGTTTCTGTATGATTTTGTAAATATGAACATTGACATGTGCAGGTATGGTTTTATGTAATTAACCACACAAGCTCCATAAAGAAGCTTCTTTTTAAACTAGCCATACTTCATTCCTTCAGTGATTCACAATCCAGTGCTTTGATACTATGTTGGCATGGTAGAAGGGTTCCTCTAGTCTAGATACACGGCCTGGAGACACCAGTGCCCTGTCCAAGCACAATCCAGTGCTTTGATACTATGTTGGCATGGTAGAAGGGTTCCTCTAGTCTAGATACACGGCCTGGAGACACCAGTGCCCTGTCCAAGCACAATCCAGTGCTTTGATACTATGTTGGCATGGTAGAAGGGTTCCTCTAGTCTAGATACACGGCCTGGAGACACCAGTGCCCTGTCCAAGCACAATCCAGTGCTTTGATACTATGTTGGCATGGTAGAAGGGTTCCTCTAGTCTAGATACACGGCCTGGAGACACCAGTGCCCTGTCCAAGCACAATCCAGTGCTTTGATACTATGTTGGCATGGTAGAAGGGTTCCTCTAGTCTAGATACACGGCCTGGAGACACCAGTGCCCTGTCCAAGCACAATCCAGTGCTGAAAAAAATATATTCAAAACATTCTTAAACATGAGGAAATTATATTCCTTGAATGACATCGCAAATATTGCTTACAGAGATTGGCTGCTAAGTCCCTTATCTTCCTGTACTGATTGTCCACTACACTCTGAGGACATAGCCATTGTATCTTCTGGAGAGTCCCAGACTGACTCAGAGCCCAGAAACAGAGCCAACTTACCCATGTTACTCAATGATCTGGAACACCCTGGCCACTCTTGTACAAGTCACTACCTTTTGTAATGGTAACATAGCAAACCCATTATTCATTGTTTGTTCAATGAACAACGATCACAAATAACTCTACCTACATGTTTACCTCAATTACCTCGACACTGGTGCCCCGACACATTGACTCTACCGGTACCCCCTGTATATAGTCCCGCTATTGTTATTTACTGCTGCTCTTTAATTATTTGTTATACTTATCTCATACTTTTTTGTAGGTATTTTCTTAACTGCGTTGTTGGTTAAGGGCGTGTAAGTAAGCATTTCACTGTAATGTCTACCTACACCTGTTGTATTCGGCGCGTGTGACAAAATTTGATTTGATAAGACCCCAGTCACCAGCCAGCAGAGGTCACTGTGAACCAAGCTGTCAGGGGCTAATTGCTACTGGAGCACTTATTGCTAAAAAAAAAAAAAGACAGATGAGTGGCCTGGCTATTATGATAAAACAATTTGCTTCCGTTGTGTATAGCTTTAGTTTTGTATAACAAGATGCATCCATTGTGTATAACTAACATCCAACTCTTTTTGGAGAGGTTCGTCAGTGTCTTCTACCAGTGGGGTAAAACTTTGGACTCTGTATCCAAGTCCCCTTTCTGTTGTTTCTTCTCTATATAATGTAAAGGATATCAGTCACTGATGTTTGATTGACATTTTTTTCCCTTTTAAGATTTCTACGAGAAAGGAAATGCAGTGACATCACCAATGAGGGCATAGGCGTTCTGTGGGTATCTCACGGATACTTGAAAGACAGGGTGTATATTTGATTTCCACAGGCTGGTAAAGTTAATAAAGGCCAACTGTTTGTCATAAACGAGACCTTTTCTTCATCTGTCTGTTCTCGTCTGTGTTTTAACCATTTATAAGCTGTTTTGTTGGTGTGCAGACATGTACTGGAAGCAAAAATAGTCATGTACAGTGCATTCAGAAAGTGACAAAGCAAAAACAGGTGATGAAATTTAGGAAATGTATTAAATATAAAACTGAAATACCTTATTCAGACCCTTTGCTTGGCTCATCTCGCTCTATTGAGTCCATGTGGAGGGCCAGGCACCTGCATGCTGATGTTGGTTGTCAGTTGGGGTTTCCTCCGACACATTAGTGCGGCTGGCTTCCGAGGTTATACAAGCAAAAATATTATAATTTTTAAGTTTCCAAACATAATAGCCTATTTTTGTATTGGTTTATAGGCTACTTTCCTAAAACAATAATTGTCCACCACACGGTTTAGCTGTCAGCGATTTGAGCATTAAATGTCTCAGAGCATTGCATGCATAGGCCTATAGGGTTAGGTGTCCACTGTATGACATGCAGACACACACAGTGCATTCAGAAAGTATTCAGACCCTTTGCTATGAGACTCGAAATTGAGCTCAGGTGCATCCTGTTTCCATTGATCATCCTTGAGATATTTCTACAACTTGATTGGAGTCCACCTGTGGTAAATTTAATAGATTGGACATGATTTGGAAAGGCACACACATGTCTATATAAGGTCCCACAGTTGACAGTGCGTGTCAGAATAAAAACCAAGTCGTGAGGTCAAAGCAATTGACCGTAGAGCTCCGAGACAGGATTGTGTTGAGGCACAGATCTGGGAAAGGGAACCAAAACATTTATGCAGCATTGAAGGTCCCCAAGAACACAGTGGCCGCAATCATTCTTAATTGGAAGAAGTTTGGAACCACCAAGACTCTTCCTAGAGCTAGCCGCCCGGCCAAACTGAAGTTTTTATCAGGGAGGTGACAGAGAGAGTACAGAGAGATCCTTGATGAAAACCTGCTCCAGAGCGCTAAAGACCGCAGACTGGGGTGAAGGTTCACCCTCCAACCACCCTAAGCACACAGTCAAGACAACGCAGGAGTGGCTTCTGAACCTCCTTGAGTGGCCCAGCCAGAGCCCGATCAAACATCTCTGGAGAGACCTGAAAATAGCTGTGCATGGTTTGGGATGAGTTGGACCACAGAGTGAAAGAAAAGCAGCCAACAAGTGCTCAGCATGTGCTGTTCACAAATGCTCTCCATCCAACCTCACTGAGCTCGAGCTGTTTTGCAAGGAGGAATGGGAAAAAATGTCAGTCTCTCGATGTGCAAAACTGATAGAGACATACCCCAAGCGACTTACAGCTGTAATCGCAGCAAAAGGTGGCGCTACAAAGTATTAACTTAAGGGGGCTGAATAATTTTGCACGCCCAATTTTTCAGTTTTTGATTTGTTAAAAAAGTTTGAAATATCCAATAAATGTTGTTCCACTTCATGATTGTGTCCCACTTGTTGTTGATTCTTCACAAAAAAATACAGTTTTATATCTTTATGTTTGAAGCCTGAAATGTGGCAAAAGGTCGCAAAGTTCAAGGGGGCCGAATACTTTCGCAAGGCACTGTATACACCTGGAATGCTTTTCCAACAGTCTTGAAGGCGTTCCTACACATGCTGAGCACTTGTTGGCTGCTTTTCTTTCACTCTGTGGTCCAACTCATCCCAAACCATCTCAAATGGGTTGAGGTCGGGTGATTGTAGAGGCCAGATCATCTGCTGCAGCACTCCATCACTCTCCTTGGCCAAATAACCCTTACACAGACTGGAGGTGTGTTGGGTCATTGTCCTGTTGAAAAACAAATGATAGTCCCACTAAGCCTAAACCACATGGGATGGCATATCACTGCAGAATGATGTGGTAGCCATGCTGGGTAAGTGTGCCTTGAATTCTAAATAAATCAGTGTCACCAGCAACGCATCATCACACCTCCATGCTTCACGGTGGGAACCACACATGCAGAGATCATCTGTTCACCTACCAAAAATCTAATTTGGACAGATTTCCACCGGTCTAAATGTCCATTGCTCGTGTTTCTTGGCCCAAGCAAGTCTCTTCTTATTATTGGTGTCCTTTAGTAGTTTTTTTGCAGCAATTTAGACCATGAAGGCCTAATAAACAGTCTCCTCTGAACAGCTGATGTTGAGATTAGTCTGTTACTTGAACTCTATGAAGCATTTATTTGGGCTACAATTTCTAAGGCTGGTAACTCAAATGAATGTATCCTCTGATGCAGAGGTAACTCTGGGTCTTCCGTTCCTGTGGCGGTCCTCATGAGAGCCAGTTTCATCATAGAGCTTGATAGTTTTTGAGACTGCACTTGAAGAAACTTTCAAAGTTCTTGATCACCTGGAATAACTGACCTTCATGTCTTAAAGTAATGATGGACTGTCATTTCTCTTCGTTTATTTGAGCTGTTCTTGCCATAATATGGACTTGGTCTTTTACCAAATAGGGCTATCTTGTGTATACCACCCCTACCTTGTCACAACACAACTGATTGTCTTAAACGCATTGAGAAGGAAAGAAATTCCGCAAATTTACTTTTAACAAGGCACACATGTTAATTGAAATGCATTCCAGGTGACTACCTCATGAAGCTGGTTGAGTGAATGCCAAGAGTGTGCAAAGCTGTCATGGCAAAAGGTGGCTACTTTGAAGAATATAAAAAATATTTTGATTAAACACTTTGGTTTTCTACATGATTCCATATGTGTTATTTTATAGTTTTGATGTCTTAACACAAAATAGTAAAAAATAAAGAAAAACCCTTTAAATGAGTAGGTGTGTCCAAACTTTTGACTGGTACTGTATGTATGTATGTATTAGAGGTTGACCGATTTATGACTTTTTAACATCGATACCAATATCGATTATTGGAGGACCAATAAAAGCCGATACCGATTAATCTGACAAATGTTCTTTTTTTTCTTTCTTTTTTTTGTAATAATGACAATTACAACAATACTGAATGAACGCTTATTTTAACTCAATAAAATCAATTTGGCCTCAAATAAAATTAAACATGTTCAATTTGGTTTAAATAATGCAAAAAAAAGTGTTGGAGAAGAAAGTAAAAGTGCATGACAGTACCATGTTGATAGTCACAGAGCTCTTGAGTAAGGCTATTCTACTGCCAATGTTTGTCTATGGCGATTACATGGCTGTGTGCTTGATTTTATACACTTGTCAGCAATGGGTGGCTGAAATAGCCAAATCCACTAATTTGAGAGGTGTCCACATACTTTTGTATATATAGTGTATTAGGCCTATACGAAAAGGGGAGACACAAATACAAAAAAACAAACAAAGGTGGCACTGACCCAATGATAAAGACAGTGAATATGTACACTCACCAATGATATCCGCTGGTGCTAATAAGATACTTTTCGCTTAATTAAATTGATCATTTTGATAATTAAAAGACACATTTGGCTAATTTCATTTTCTTCTCTTTACAGCTAATTATAATTTGTTTTCCAAACTGTTTATCAGTTTCCTATTTCCTACTGTTTATCAATATTCCTATTACGATATGCGTGACTGGGTTTCTCTGCTTTTCAACACATTTCGTCGATAATCTATTTGGTATTTGGTGCACGCAAATTGCAGGCCTTTGCGACTGTAGGCTATGCGATTTCTTCTTCTTCGCGATTTGGTTGGGGGATCACATCCGTCTTTAGGCGCATACATCGCCACCTGCTGTCCTGGTTGTGAGGCCATTCACGGCCGACATACATTATTCTTAGATACAAAATACAAAATTAGGAAAAAGCAAATGTACCCTACCACCTATTAGCCTTCTAAAAAAAACACCACCCATCCCATTATTTAAGCCTACCTAGTCCTACTCCAGACCAACGTCTGAGAGGGCATATCACTACCACTCAACACCCCCTGTAGCTATTCGGCAGTAAATCCTCGACATCCCAAGTACTTCTCTGCCGCTGCCACTACAACCTCTATTTTTAGTGACTTTAGATTCATTTCTACAGTACAGTTGACAACCATGGCTATAAATGCTAAAAAGCCCACCTTAGTGAAGCACATATTCTTCCCATCACTCTCTCTCTCGATCTCTGCCTACTCACAGGAATGCGCTCAGGATCCCTCACCCTGTACCCATCTTCGTCTACTACTCTCTCCACTGCTTTATCATACAACACTTTCTGTACTACTCTAACCCTGGAAACCTCAATCTGCCTTTCTCTCACCGGACACCTCCGATCTCCAGCCCCATAATCACCCCGACAACTAACACACATAACTCTCTACACCAATACCACACCTTTCTTCATCACTCTCTACACCAATACCACACATTCCTTCATCTCATGCCCTCCTGCACACTTCTCACATCTAGGCATCTCCCACCTACACACTGCTGCAATATGCCCATAACCTTGACACCTAAAACACTGTAATATTTTTGGAACATACTGTAAACTCTCCCGGGATAACTGACACTTCCTTACTTGATCTTATCTTATAACGACTCTGCATCAAAACTCAGCATGACAGATAATGCCTTTTGCGTTTCCCCACCGGATCTACATCTCATCCAGCGGTGGGCGTCACAGACACCGGGAATATTTCATTTCAACTGCTTCTCCTCAACACTTAATGCCACCCCCGTTATCCTTCTTTTCAACAGCACCCTGCTCCGGAGAGAAAAGCAAGTCACAATTCTTGTCCCTAATCTCATAATCCGGAGCGCCCTCTCCCCCTGTGCGGAGGAAACGCAATAAATCATCAAGAGTCCATTCCGAGTTATCTTTACCAACTCAACAGTCCCCAATCTCTCCTCCACCCAACCTGACACTGCATATGGATCAACCAAACAACAAGGATTCATTCTCTCTACAAATCTCACTCCCACTGGGTCAAAATCATCCTTATCATCCTTGGGACAAGGCCCAAACTCTGCGATCTTTGCCGCAGGTACTTCACCCTCACTCTCAACAAGTTCCATCTCTGAAGAACTGGAGCACGTATCCCTGTTTTTGCACTTGACGCCCACCTTTCTCACCTCACTTCCCTCTAGACTCAACTTCCTCTCAGCAGTCATCAGTCATTACTGCAGGTGATGGAAAAACTTCCAAGGAAATGGCGACTGTGTTTGAATCTGAAAGTGCGGCAAGTGAAGTGCGTGACTATGAATAGAAAATAGTGAAATCAAAGAATGGAACAAAACGAGCAAAAGGAAGTAATATACCCTGTCAGTCTTAAAAAATACATATGTTAATATTTCTTGATTTTGATTTATATAGCCTGCAGAAGATGACCTCCAGAGGGGAAAAAAACAGTTGAGAATAGTGGTGTCCATCCTTGACAAGATATGGTGATCCTTATGGTAAACTACAGAGATCGTTGTTTGGCCAGAGATTTAGTGGCAGTAGATGAAATTGGATCCAGGGGGGAACACAGTTCAGCTTGTTGTGTTGTTGTAGACAACCAAAGATTATGTGCAGCAGCAATATGTGTGCACAGTCAGTGGTGCATCTTGGATCTAATAAGAGTGTTTAGATTCACTAGCCGTGTTACCAGCACCATCTTCTGGAGGTCACCAGATTTGTATCTACAGTAGGCTATTCCTTAGCTTTCTTGTGTATCACTTCATTCAGAGTAAAAGGGCTATGAACTGTACACACAGATCTGACCTCTCAGTGTGTTCTCCTCACTTCACACCCTGGTTTCCTAGCCAAGGCTAAGGGAGGGGTTACAAAGCATCCGACTATAGTCCCCACATCTGCTGCAAAACTGCCAACACTGATGTAATATCCTGTCAGTGGCTGAGCAGGCAAATTCTTCAGCTGGAAAGAGCACAGATATAATGTATAAAATTAGAACGTGCAATAAATTCCAGATCCAAGAGTTCCAACTTCCATTTACAAATAGTACCTGTATTGCTGTTGCAGAGGATTCTGTTTGGTTTTAGACAAACTTTTAAGTGATTTGCATTTCCTTTAAACCAAGTAAATAAGAGAGAGGAAGGGAGAGAGAGAGCGAGGGGTGGGGAGAAATGTTCAGTCCAACTGTCTGTGTTTACATGTGATTGTAATAATGACTGTCCTTTGTGCCCACATGAAATTAATACTATAGTATACTATGGTATAAATGCTATAGTATTCACTGTAGTGTTTTTGTGGACTTCACTGTATTATTTACTGTAGTATTTACCGTAATATACAGTGAGGGAAAAAAGTATTTGATCCTCTGCTGATTTTGTACATTTGCCCACTGACAAAGAAATTATCAGTCTATAATTTTAATGGTAGGTTTATTTAAACAGTGAGAGACAGAATAACAACAAAAAAATCCAGAAAAACACATGTCAAAAATGTTATAAATTGATTTGCATTTTAATGAGGGAAATAAGTATTTGACCCCTCTGCAAAACATGACTTAGTACTTGGTGGCAAAACCCTTGTTGGCAATCACAGAGGTCAGACGTTTCTTGTAGTTAGCCACCAGGTTTGCACACATCCCAGGAGGGATTTTGTCCTATCTCCTCTTTGCAGATCTTCTCCAAGTCATTAAGGTTTCGAGGCTGACGTTTGGCAACTCAAACCTTCAGCTCCCTCCACAGATTTACTATAGGATTAAGGTCTGGAGACTGGCTAGGCCACTCCAGGACCTTAATGTGCTTCTTCTTGAGCCACTCCTTTGTTGCCTTGGCCATGTGTTTTGGGTCATTGTCATGCTGGAATACCCATCCACGACCCATTTTCAATGCCCTGGCTGAGGGAAGGAGGTTCTCACCCAAGATTTGACGATACATGGCCCCGTCCATCGTCCCTTTGCGGTGAAGTTATCCTGTCCCCTTAGCAGAAAAACACCCCCAAAGCATAATATTTCCACCTCCATGTTTGACGGTGGGGATGGTGTTCTTGGGGTCATAGGCAGCATTCTTCCTCCTCCGAACACGGCGAGTTGAGCTGAAGCCAAAGAGCTCCATTTTGGACTCATCTGACCACAACACTTTCACCCAGTTGTCCTCTGAATCATTCAGATGTTCATTGGCAAACTTCAGAAGGGCATGTATATGTGCTTTCTTGGGCAGGGGGACCTTGCGGGCTCTGCAGGATTTCAGTCCTTCACGGCGTAGTTTGTTACCAATTGTTTTCTTGGTGACTATGGTCCCAGCTGCCTTGAGATCAAGATCCTCCCGTGTAGTTCTGGGCTGATTCCTCACCGTTCTCATGATCATTGCAACTCCACGAGGTGAGATCTTGCATGGAGCCCCAGGCTGAGGGAGATTGACAGTTCTTTTGTGTTTCTTCCATTTGCGAATAATCGCACCAACTGTTATCACCTTCTCACCAAGCTGCTTGGGGAGGGTCTTGTAGCCCATTCCAGCCTTGGGTAGGTCTACAATCTTGTCCCTGACATCCTTGGAGAGCTCTTTGGTCTTGGCCATGGTGGAGAGTTTGGAATCTGATTGATTGAATGCTTCTGTGGACAGGTGTCTTTTATACAGGTAACAAACTGAGATTAGGAGCACTCCCTTTAAGAGTGTGCTCCTAATCTCAGCTCGTTGCCTGTATAAAAGATACCTGGGAGCCAGAAATCTTTCTGATTGAGAGGGGGTCAAATACTTATTTCCCTAATTAAAATGCAAATCAATTTATAACATTTTTGACATGCGTTTTTCTGGATTTTTGTTGTTGTTATTCTGTCTCTCACTGTTCAAATAAACCTACCATTAAAATGATAGACTGATCATTTCTTTGTCAGTGGGCAAACGTACAAAATCAGCAGGGGATCAAATACTTTTGTCACATGCGCCGAATACAACAGGTGTGTAGACCTTATCGTGAAATGCTTACTTACAAGCCCTTACCAACAATGCAGTTCAAGAAAGAGTAAAGAAAATATTTACTAAATAAAGTAAAAAATAAAATGTAACACAAAATATCAATACCGAGACTATATACAGAGGGTACCGGTACCGAGTCAATGTGCGGAGTACAGGTTAGTCGAGGTAGTTTGTACCTGTAGGTAGGAATAAAGTGATAAGCAGACAGTAGCAGCAGTTTAAAACCAGGCAGTGATGCAACCGGTCAGGATGTTCTCGATGATGCAGCTGAATAACGTTTTGAGGATCTGGGGACACATGCCTACTCTTTTCAGTCTCCTGAGGGGGAAAGGATTTGTCGTGCCAGTTAACTTTAGTATAATTCTTGTAGTAAAATAAAACTATAGTATTTACTATATTAATTAATGTTGTGTTTTTTGCGGATTATAGTTTACTGTATTATTTACTGTAGTGTTTTTGTGAACTTTAGTATTTACTGGAGTGTTTTTGCGAACTGTAGTGTACTGTAGTATTTACAGTAGTGTTTTTGAGGACATTACTGTAGGACAGTATTTACTATACTGTTTTTTTATTTTTTATCTTTGACATATAAGTGGAGCCTTTCTCATTGAGGAAACTTACTAGAGAAATACTAAAAGAGCACATTTTGTATAATCTGTAGGTAGGTAGGCCTGGGGTCTGAATGAATAGTTTGGCACTACTGCTCTTTTCTATAACCTGTAGGGAACACAATATACAATCTATACTTGGCATGTAGGTTTCTCACTTATGGGTGGCACAAATTGGGCTATGGGGGAGGGGAAAGGGCAGGGTATACGCAAATTAAATCCTGAGGTATTTACTGTAGTTTAAAAAGTATAGTGTTTTTGTGGACTGTATTGTTTTTGTTGACATTACAGTTGTATTTATTACAGTGTTTTTTGTTGTTGCAGATAACACTATTATTTACTATAGTATTCTACCATATACTACAACATTTTTTAGTAAGTACTACACATGACCGAGTATTGTAGAGTATACTACAGTTTAGTATAGAATTCTATAGTTAAGTATTGTAGGATTCTATAGTAAATTGTAGTATTTTTTCATGTGGGTGTTCTAAACATATAGGTGAAGTCAGAGTGAGTTGAGTCATAATAGAAAGCTAACCGGCTGATATCCATTCAGAACAATGACACACATAGTTGACTCTACACTCTGCAAGCTAGAGTGGTGTGATCAGGTTTCACTCACCTCTGCAGATCGCAACTAATTGTCTCAGCCGTGTAATGTCACCACTTACTGCACATTACAGTAATTCTCTCTGAATGAATCCAACAATGTGTACACCGCCGTCTTGTCCATTTCAAATCTTCTCACTTTAATTGAGACAGGTGTCTCAATCAATGTGAGAAGATTTGAAGTAGAGATGGCAGCATATACATTGTTGGATTACTTCATAGATCAGCACATGGATTTATTTTAATAATGGAGCATTTTGTAAATTCAAATGAACAACGTGCAAGTTGACACAGACATTTTAGAAGATAGATGTTTGGCCGAATCGAGAACGAAGATAGTATCGCCAACCTACGCTAAACATACAGTACCAAATTCATAGATGCTAACGACCTTTACCACCTACTGATGATGGTACACTATATATACAAAAGTATGTAGACACCCCTTCAAATGATTGGATTTGGCGATTTCAGCCACACCCGTTGCTTACAGGTACAGTATACAATCGAGCACACAGACATGCAATCTCCATACACAAACATTGGCAGTAGAATGGCCTTACTGAACAGCTCAGTGACTTTCAATTTGACACTGTCATAGGATGCCACCTTTACAACAAATGAGTTCGTCAATTTTTTTCCCTGTTAGAGCTGCCCCGGTCAAATGTAAGTGCTGTTATTGTGAAGTGGAAAAGTTTAGGTGCAACAACAGCTCAGGCATAGCATGTAAAAAAACATCTGTCCTCAGTTGCATAGTGCCATAGTGCCAATTTTTATGTTTGGTGGAGGAGAGTAATGGTCTGGAACTGTTTTTCATGGTTCGGGCTAGGCCTCTTAGTTCCAGTGAAGGGAAATCTTAACAGCATACAATGACATTCTAGACAATTCTCTGTGTCCAACTTTGTGGAAACAGTTTGGGGAAGTCTTTTCCTGTTTTATCATGCCCCCGTGCACAAAGCGAGGTCCATACAGAAATGGTTTGTCGAGCTCGGTGTGGAAGAACTTGACTGGCCTGCACATAGCCCTGACCTCAACCTCAACGAACGCCTTTGGGATGAATTGGAACACTGACTGCGAGCCAGGCCTAATCAGTGCCCGACCTCACTAATGCTCTTGTGGCTGAATGGAAGCAAGTCCCCACAGCAATGTTCCAACAACTAGTGGAAAGCCTTAACAGAAGAGTGGAGGCTGTTATAGGTGGACCAACTCCATATTAATGTCCATGATATTAGAATGAGATGTTCTATGAGCAGGTGTCCACATACTTATAGTAATGTAGTGTATCTTCTTTCCAGGGGATTTTTTTCCCTGATGCTAGGTCTGAACATGAACACACCGCTTGCGGTACGAGCTTGTAAAAATAAGGAACGTATCTTTCATATAAGCGAGAAACCTTCAAAAAACAAAAGGTTAAATTATTACACATAGGGTTAGGGCTAGTGTTCCCACACAGTCATATCTCCATGTTCAGGAAGACAGAGGCGACCACCTGTGCTAATTAGGTATCTAGCATGCTCTGAACACCTGTGTGTAATGGAAGAAGGCTGCCAGAAACATGTTGTAGCTTAAAAATACTGTCAGCTGCAACTGTGATAAAGCCATATAAATCCTCTTAAGGATCCGCCCCTTTTCCCCCCAATTTTCACCTAAAATTACATTCCCAAATCTAACTGCCTGTAGCTCAGGCCCTGAAGCAAGGATATGCATATTCTTGGTACCATTTGAAAGGACACACTTTGAAGTTTGTGGAACTGTGAATGGAATGTAGGAGAATATAACACAATAGATCTGGTAAAAGATAAAACACTTTTTACACCAAAACTGATTAAACCTTGCCATAACAAAGTTGTTGAATACTTTTTAATTATACTGAACAAAAATATAAACGCAACCATTTCAAAGATTTTACTGAGTTACAGTTCATATAAGGAAGTCAGTCAATTGAAATAAATAAATTAGGCCATAATCTATGGGGTTCACATGACTGGGAATACAGATATGCATCTTTTGGTCACAGATACCTTTAAAAAAAAAGTAGGGGTGTAGATCAGAAAACCAGTCAGTATCTGGTGTGCTACCACTTGTCTCATGCAGCACAACACATCTCATTCACATAGAGTTGATCAGGCTGTTGATTGTGGCCTGTGGAATGTTGTCCCACTTCTCTTCAATGGCTGTGTGAAGTTGCTGGACATTGGCGGGAACTGGAACACGCTTTCATACACGTCAATCCAGAGCATCCCAAACATGCTCAATGGGTGACATGGCTGGTGAGTATGCAGGCCATGGACGAACTGGGATATTTTCAGTGTCCTGTAATTGTGTACAGATCCTTGCAACATGAGGTCGTGCATTATTATGCTGAAACATGAGGTAATGGCAGCGGATGAATGGCACAACAATGGACCACAGGATCTCGTCACGGTATCGCTGTGCATTCAAATGGCCATAGATAAAATGCAATTGTGTTCGTTGTCCGTAGCTTATGCCTGCCCATACCATAACTCCACTGCCAACTTGGGGCACTCTGTTCACAACACTGACTTCAGAAAACAGCTCGCCAACACAATGCCATACACGTGGTCTGTGGTTGTGAGGCTGGTTGAACATTATGTGAAATTCTCTAAAACAACGTTAGAGGCGACTTATGGTAGAGAAATTAACATGAAATTCTCTGGCAACAGTTCTGGTGGACATTCCTGTAGTCAGAATGCCAATTGCACGCTCCCTCAAAACTTAATAAGACATCTGTGGCAATGTGTTTTGTGACAAAACTGCACATTTTAGAGTGCCCTTTTTTTGTCCCCAGCTTCTTGATATGCCACACCTGTCAGGTGAATGGATTATTTTGGCATAGGAGAAATGCTCCCTAACAGGGATGTAAACAAATTTGTGCACAAAATTTGACAGAAATAAGCTTTTTATGTGTGTAAAAACTTTCTGGGATCTTTAATTTCAACTCATTCTTTAAATTTTTTGATTGAACATGGGACCAACACTTTAAATGTTGCCTTTATTTTTTTGTTCAGTTTAATTTCTAAAATCTCTACAAACATAAATCCACTTTGACATGATGGGGCATTGTAGGTAGGTCAGTCACACAAAATCTAAATGTAATCAATTTTAGATTCAGGCTGTAATACAACAGTCAAGGGGTGTGAATGCTTTCTGAAGGCACTATATGTGTTATTTTCAGAGGTAGACTGGCTCTGGCAGCCAAAACAGCCAAATACTCCATCTAAACACAAATTGACTCTCAATTGCGATACGGTTCTAGAAAAAATAAATCCCTTTGCTTTCATATCACATCAAAATATTTTCACAAATGCACACTTACTGTACACTGTTTTTAAGGCAAGGCTAAATCAGTTTAGGAGTAAAAATTTGCTTAGCAATTCAGAAATAAGTTGCATGGACTCTGTGTGCAATAATAGTGTTACAAATTATGTTTTGAATGACTACCTCATCTCTGTACCCACACATACAATTATCTGTAAGGTCCCTCAATCAAGCAGTGAATTTCAAACACAGATTCAACTGCAAAGACCAGGGAAGTTTTCTAAGGGCACTTGTTGGTAGACTGGTAAAAATGTAAAAAAGCAGACTTTGAATATATCCCCTTGAGCATGGTGAAGTTATACATTACACTTTGGATGGTGTATCAATACACCCAGTCATTACAAAGACACAAGCGTCCTTCCTATCTCAGATGCCAGTGAGGAAAGAAACCGCTCAGGGATTTCCCCATGATGCCATTGGTGACCTTGAAACAGTTACAGAGTTTAAAGGCTGTGATAGGAGAAAACTGAAGATGGATCAACAACATTGTAGTTACTCCACAATACAAACCTAAACAACAGAGTGAAAAGAAGGAAGCCTGCACAGAATTAAAATATTCCAAAAGATGCATCCTGTTTGCAATAAAGTAAAACTGCAAAGAATTTGGGAAAGAAATTAACTTTATGTCCTTGGGGCAAATCCAACACAACACATCACTGAGTACCACTCTTCATATTTTCAAGCATGGTGGTGGCTACATCATGTTATGGGTATGCTTGTCATCGGCAAGGATAAGAGAATTGTTTGGGTTAAAAAAAAGAAGGAAAATCTGGTTCAGTCTGCTTTCCAACAGACACTTTCAGCCGGACAATAACCTAAAACACAAGACAAATGTACACTGGAGTTGTTTACCTAGAGCCATTGAATTTTCGTGAGTGGCCTAGTTACAGTTTTGACTAAAAATGTCTTGAAAATCTATGGCAAGACTTAAACATTTATGTTTAGGAATGATCAAAAACCAACGTGACAGAGCATGAACAATTTTACAAATAATAATGTGCAAATATTGTACAATCCAGGTGTGCAACACTGTTAAGAGTCTTATCCAGAAAGACTCACAGCTGTAATCGCTGTCAAAGGTGATTCTAACATGCATTGACTCATGGGTGTGAATACTTACAGTTGAGGTCGAAAGTTTACATACACCTTAACCAAATACATTTAAACTCAGTTTTTCACAATTCTTGACATTTAATCCAAGTAACAATTCCCTGTCTTAGGTCAGTTAGGATCACCACTTTATTTTAAGAATGTGAAATGTCAGAATAATAGTAGAGAGAATGATTTATTTCAGCTTTTATTTCATTCATCACATTCCCAGTGGGTCAGAAGTTTACATACACTCAATTAGTATTTGGAAGCACTGCCTTTAAATTGTTTAACTTGGGTCAAATGTTTTGGGTAGCTTCCCAAAATAAGTTGGGTGTTGGGTGAATTTCTCCATTCCTCCTGACAGAGCTGGTATACTGTAACTGAGTCATGTTTGTAGGCCTCCTTGCTCGCACACTCTTTTTCAGTTCTGCCCACACATTTTCTATAGGACTGAGGTCAGGGCTTTGTGATGGCCACTCCAATACTTTGACTTTGTGGCCGTTATACCATTTTGCCACAACTTTGGAAGTATGCTTGGGGTCATTGTTCATTTGGAAGACCCATTTGTGACCTAGCTTTAACTTCATGACTGATGTCGTGAGAGGTTTCTTCAATATATCCACATAATTTTCCTGCCTCATGATGCAATCTTTTTTTGTGAAGTTCACCAGTCCTTCCTGCAGCAAAGCACCCCCACAACATGATGCTGCCAGCCCCATGCTTCACGGTTGGGATGGTGTTCTTCTGCTTGAAAGCCTCCCCCTTTTTCCTCCAAACATAACGATGGTCATTATGGCCAAACAGTTCTATTTTTGTTTCATCAAACCAGAGGACATTTCTCCAAAAAGTACGATCTTTGTCCCCATGCGCAGTTGCAAACTGTAGTCTGGCTTTTTTTATGGTGGTTTTGGAGCAGTGGCTTCTTCCTTGCGAAGTGGACTTTCAGGTTATGTCGATATAGGACTCGTTTTACTGTGGATATAGATACTTTTGTACCTGTTTCCTCCAGCATCTTCACAAGGTTGATTTGAACTTTCCGCACCAAAGTATGTTCATCTCTGAGACAGAACACGTCTCCTTCCTGAGCGGTATGACGGCTGCGTGGTTCCATGGTGTTTATACTAGCGTATTATATTGTTTGTACAGATGACCGTGGTATATTCAGACATTTGGAAATTGCTCCCAAGGATGAACCAGACTTGTGGAGGTCTACAATTTTTTTCTCAGGTCTTGGCTGATTTCTTTTGATTTTCCCATGATGTCAAGCAAAGAGGCACTGAGTTTGAAGGTAGGCCTTAAAATACATCCACAGGTACACCTCCAATTGACTCAAATGATGTCAATTAGTCGATCAGAAGCTTCTTAAGCCATGACATTTTCTGGAATTTTACAAGCTGTTTAAACGCACAGTCAATTTAGTGTATGTAAACTTCTGACCCACTGGAATTGTGATACCGTGAATTATAAGTGAAATAATCTGTCTGTAAACAATTGTTGGAAAAATGACTTGTGTCATGCACAAAGTAGATGTCCTAACCAACTTGCCACAACTATAGTTTGTTAACAAGAAATTTGGTGAGTGGTTGAAAAACTAGTTTTAATGACTCCAACCTAAGTGTATTGTAAAGAGACAGCAGGGAGCAGGTCTCGAACTCTCGACCTTCGAGCCCCGGAGCGCTATCGACTGTGCCGCAAAAGCATGGTCATCGAGTTCCTTGCTTTTAAACCCATGGTCGTTACACTACTCCCTCCTTTCAAAGAGCGCGTCCTCGCGCTAGCTTGCGACTCTACGTCTTACTGGAACGGGCTCACCGGCCAAGCCCACGCACTATCGTGGATGCGAGGTCCGATCACTTCTGACACCCATGTCTATCGCGCTATCGACTGCAAAGGCATGCTCGTGCGGCGAGTTCCGCGCTTATAAACCCAGGGTCGTTACAGTATGTAAACTTCTGACTACACAAAAAAAATGTGATTAAGGGTATTGTGTGTAGATGGTTGATAAAAAAAAAATATTTAATATATTATGAATTCAGGCTGTAACATAACAAAATCTGGAATAAGTCAAGGTGTAGCAATACTCTCTGAATGCACTGTAAGATCCTTGGACCTTAAAGAGTAACGTTCGGCTCGTCTACATTCTCTAAATAGTACATTTTTGGGCTACGCCAAACAGTACCTATCATGTAACGGGTAATGGAGAATCACTTTAGCCTGTACAAATCCTTTGTAAGAGTATCCAAGCAGGAGCACATGGCAGGGAAAGGTAGGTATCACTGTTTCATTAATACTGTACAGGTCCCTTGATTATGAATTATTCACAAACCTTTAAGTAGACAGCAAGAAAAATAACATACATTTTAGGAAATGGTAAAGAAAAGCTTTATTGCGTTAATCACAGTGTATCACATGGACCTACACATACATCATAGGCCTACTGCCATTTTTATTTTATTTATACTTTTCATTTTTAATTACTGTGTTTCCATTACAGAATAATACCTGGTTTAGTAGCCCAAGTGAATGCAGAATGTGGTAGATTAAGCCCACAAATAGAGCAGAATACTATATTAGCTGCTACTGTTAGGATACTGTAGAGATTTTGTCATGACGCCTTGTTCAACTATTGGCGCATTCAACCAGTAGCGCATTCATGCCCTTGTGCGCCGCTCTCGTGAGAAACTATTTCAACAACTGTGCGCGGGCCCGAGACCGGTGAGTACTAGGACTACAGGCGTCTCGTCTCTCGAGGACAGCCGAATGTGGAAAACACTATAGCTAACGAGCGAAGGACGGTACAATTGGAGCGGGATCCCTTGTGGATTACGTCGCGGTGGCTAGCTATCTACAATATTAAAAGGATATTTACACCAAGGTAAAGGCTGCAAATGAGTGCGGATGTTTTACCGGGTTGTACTCGAAAAACAACACCACTGCTAACGCCACTGCTAGGCTGAAGTAGTTAGAATAATTTAGCTAGCAAGTTCAGCTAACTTGGTTAGCTAAATTACTCGACGTCGTTGGCCGGATAATATAGCTGGTAAACTAGCTAACATTACTGTGTAGATAGCCACTGTATGTGGCTGGTTATGTGAATATTTCGTTCACCACAGAGTAGGCCTTGTACATCGCTACAGTAACTAACTCTCCGACCTAACGTTAGCTAGCTAGTTAGCTATTGTTAGCTAGCTGACTACTACCTAGCCTTGGCAAAAACATAATAATAAAAAAACAAGCTTTGGCTACATTCGGATAGGCCGCGCTCGAGCCACTAACGTTATTAAACAACTAACGTTCGCTGACTCCCATCATGACCATGCCATACCAAAATTGTCTGTCAACTCATGCCATTTGTCGAATTTGTCAGCTAACCTTAAATTAATCTACGCAGCAAGTGAGAATTTCGAGGTATTGCGATCTATTTTTCTGCTAGTTACTATAACGATTAAAATATGCTTTATTGATTTGTTTACGTTGTACGCTAACTAGCGTTTGCAATGGGGATGACATCGTCCCTGCATTTTGCTTACAGAATCTGGGCCTCCATAGCTAGTTAGTTGAATATACCTTGCAACCTTCCACGTGTTTGCTAATGGACTGTTTTTAAATGTCTGTTGGCGATGGTATTGTCAGAAACTCTAACATGAATGGGCGCGTTCCAGTCGGATTGTAGACGAGCTGAGCTAGTGGCAATCAGGTGTGGCAGGGGTATTATCATTTCTGTAAATGTTATATTCCTTATCCCGTGTTTCTCAGTTGACAAGTCTTCAACTCATAGTAGTAAGACAATGTTTTGTAGTTCCAACATTATTTAATGCAGTTATACTTAGGCTATATTCTGCATGATTTCATATAGTTATTTTCTTTAAAAATATTTTATCTTACAATTGAAATGTATGTCAAAATAATCAAATTAAGACTCTTAAGATATCACAAACGAGGTGCAACAGCAGCTGCTTAAATACTTTCTGAAACGCTCCTACGTCTTGCTGGAAAGCTTAGTTTAGTAGCCATCACTCGCAAAACAATGCAATTTGCAGGTTTGCGCCTTAAATGGCTGCTGCTTTTAATCTAAAATTAAGAATGTAACAGGCTACTTTATCGAGTTATACATGTCAACTTACTTGCAAGGAAAATGGTCTCCCTAATAAGCTATTTGAAAATTGAGCTGCTAGCTCTTGTATCTGTTGTGATTAGTTAGCACAATTCTGCAAGTTGTTTTACTGATTCGCCATGACTGGACATAACTGCACAGCATCCATCTCAGGTCCATTAACAGCTACAACAGAGAACCATGGTCTTTTATGTTTGTGATTTACTTCGCCTAAGCATAACCTTATTTTTAGGACTACCATTTCAGAGCTCTGTTGGTGGGGTTGCACAGAAACAATTAATCAGACTTCCAATATTGGTGTGTTAGGGCTGGCCTGGGTTTTAATAAAATGTAATTGCTGCCTGGTTCATGAATGTAGTAGACTGTCCTTTGTCACTGCCTGACTTGCTGGCAACAGCACATGCATAGTGAATCAAACATGGCAAACCCCACATAGTGACAGCCCTGTGTCTCTAGCTGCAGTAATTCCAGTTTGGTGACACTCAGGCAGTGAGGTCATTCTTATCCTTTACAAAGCATGACTAGTCACTTGACTAGCTCTCTCTGCCTCTTCAGTTCTCTCCATCTTAATCAGTATCCCTCTCTCCTGCAGCATAGATTGAACATGATACTAGGCGTGTGTGTGTTTTGCAGAGGAGCACGGCTGTATATGGATGTTTGAAGATGGGTGTTTCTGCCTTCAGATTCTAACCCTCGACATACCTTCTCCATGGCAACACATCAGCTACTGCTGATAATGCTGTTCTGTTCAGGCCGATTTGGATGCTCTGCCCAGGCTGCTCTTGTCTACCAGGATGTTAAGTGACTAAATCCTCTGTTTATGGGAGTAAACTCACTATAAGCAAATTTGTGTGTGTATATATAGTAAAACTACTGTTATATTTTTGCGAAAGGTGTCACAAAGCATGCTTTTTTTGCAGTTGAAATGTGAGAGCTAGGCAAGGGCTATGCTATCTGTTGTGAATTTCTCCATCCTGAAACTGTTTGGCCAAATAACATTTTATTGGTCACATACGTGTTTAGCATATGTTATTGCGGATGTAGCGAAATGCTTGTGCTTCTAGTTCCGACAGTGTAGCAATATCTAAGAAGTAATATCTAGCAATTTCACAAATACCTAATGCACATAAAACTAAGGAAGGGAATTAAGAATATATAAATATATGGACGAGCAATGTCAGAGCGGCATAGGCTAAGATGCAGTAGAATAGTATAGATTACAGTACATGCATATGAGATGAGTAATGCAAGTCATGGAAACACAAACAAAGTGACTAGTGTTCCATTTATTGAAGTGGCCAATGATTTCAAGTCTATGTAGGCAGCAGCCTCTCTGTGCTAGTGATGGCTGTTTAACGGTCTGTTGGCCTTGAGATACAAGCTGTTTTTCAGTCTCTCAGTTCCAGCTTTGATGCACCTGTACTGACCTCGCCTGCTGGATGATAGTGGGGTGAATGATCTTTTTGGCCTTTCTGTGACATCGGGTGCTGTAGGTGTCCTGGAGGGCCGATAGTTTGCCCCCAGTGATGCGTTTGGCAGACCGCACCACCCTTTGGAGAGCCCTGCGGTTGTGGGTGGTGCAGTTGCCGTACCAGGCGGTGATGCAGCCCAACAGGATGCTCTCAATTGTGCATCTGTAAAACGTTGAGGGTTTTAGGTGACAAGACAAATTTCTTCAACCTCCTGAGCTGTCTTCCCAACACTGTCTGTGTGGGTGGACCATTTCAGTTTGTCAGTGATATGTACGCCAAGGAACTTGAAGCTTTCCACCTTTTCCTGTTGATGTGGATAGGGGGATACTCCCTCTGCTGTTTCCTGAAGTCCACGATCATCTCCTTTGTTTTATTGACGTTGAGTGAGAAGTTATTTTCCTGGCACCACACTCCCAGAGCCCTCACCACCCCCCTGTAGGCTGTCTCGTCATTGTTGGTAATCAAGCCTACTACTGTTGTGTCGTCTGCAAACCTCAATGATTGAATTGTAGGCGTGCATGGCCACGCAGTCATGGGTGAACAGGGAGTACAGGAGGGGTCTGAGCACTCGTCCTTGTGGGGCCCCAGTGTTGCGGATCAGTAAAATGGAGGTGTTGTTACCTACCGTCACCACCTGGGGGCGGCCCGCCAGGAAGTCCAGAACCCAATTACACAGGGCTGGGTTCAGACCCAGGGCCTTGAGCTTGATGATGAGCTTGGAGGGTACTATGGTGTTGAATGCTGAGCTATAGTCAATGAACAGCATTATTACATAGGTATGCCTCTTGTCCCGATGGGTTAGGGCAGTGTGATGGCGATTGCATCGTCTGTGGACCTATTGGGGCGGTAAGCAAATTTAAATGGGTCTAGGGTGGCAGGTAAGGGGGAGGTGATATGATCCTTGACTAGTCTCTCAAAGCACTTCATGATGACAGAAGTGAGTGCTACGGGGTGATAGTAATTTAGTTCAGTTACCTTTGCATTCTTGGGTACATGTGGGGACAGCAGACTGGGATAGGGAGAGATTGAACATGTCTGTAAACACGCCAGCTGGTCTGCGTGTGCTCTCAGGACGCGGCTAGGGATGCCATCTGGGCTGGCAGCCTTGCGAGGGTTAACACTTTTAAATGTCTTACACAAGTCGGCCACAGAGAAGGAGAACCCACAAGACGTCTGTGTCCGCGACGTGGCTGGTTTTCCTTTTGTAGTCCGTGATTGTCTGTAGACCCTGCCACAAATGTCTTGTGTCTGAGCCGTTGAATTGCGACTCCACTTTGTTTCTATACTGACGTTTTGCCTGTTTGATTGCCTTGCGGAGGGAATGACTACTGTTTTTATTCTGCCATATTCCCAGTCACCCTGCCTTGGTTAAATGTGGTGGTTCGTGCTTTCAGTTTTGTGCGAATGCTGCCATCTATCCACGGTTTCTGGTTAGGCTAGGTTTTAATAGTCACAGTGGGTACAACATCTCCTATACACTTCTTGATAAACTCCGTAACTGTGTCAGTGTGTGTATATACATCAATATTATTCTCTGAAGCTACCCGGAACATATCCCAGTCCGCGTGATCAATCTTGAGGCGTTGATTCTGACTGGTCAGACCAGATTTGAATAATCCTTAGCACGGGTACTTCCTGTTTTGAGTTTCTGCCTATAGGAAGGGAGGAGCAAAATGGAGTCGTGATCAGATTTGCTGAAAGGAGGGCAGGGGAGGGCCTTGTATGTATCCCAGAAGTTGGAATAACAATGGCTGTTTTTCCAGCACGAGTGCTACAGTCGATATGCTGATAGAATTTAGGTAGTCTTTTCCTCAAATTTGCTTTAAAATCCCCAGCTACAATAAATACAGCCTCAGGATATATGGTTTCCAGTTTGCATTGTCCAGTGAAGTTCCTTGAGGGCAGTCGTGGTATCGGCTTGAGGGGGGGTATACACGGCTGTGACGTTATCTTCTTATGGCTGCAATCCCGTTAACGGGAGCGATATGACAACAGCCAGTGAACGCCTATTTCAAAACATCAAATCTCATAATTAAAATTCCTCAAACATACATGTATCTCATACCATTTTAAAGCTAATCTTGTTGTTAATCCCACCACAGTGTCCGATTTCAAATATGCTTTACAGCAAAAGCACCACATGATTATGTTAGGTCACCACATAGCCATAGAAAAACAGCAATTTTTTCAGCAAAATATTTTCCCGCTAGAGTCACAAAAACCACAAATGGAGAGAAAATTAATCACTAACCTTTGATCATCTTCATCAGATGACACTCATATGACTTCATGTTACACAATACATGTATGTTTTGTTTGATGAAGTTCATATTTATCAAAATGAGTTTACATTGGTGCGTTACTTTCACTAGTTCCAAAAACATCCAGTGATTTTGCATAGCCACATCATTCAACAGAAATACTCATCATAAATGTACATGATAATACAAGTTATACACATGGAATTATAGATATACCTCTCCTTAATGCAACCGCTGTGTCAGATTTCAAAAAAACTTTACTGAAAAAGAAACCCATGCAATAATCTGAGACGGCGCTCAGAAGTAAAAGTCACAATAGCCGCAACGATGGCGTCAACATAAACAAGAAATTACATGATAAATATTCCATTACCTTTGATCTACATCAGAAAGGAATCCCAGGTCCACAATAAATGTTTGTTTTGTTCAATGATATGTTATTTATGTCCAAATACCTTCTTTTGTTAGCGTGTTTGGTATACATATCCAATTGCTCATTCTGGTCAGCATTATATCGGACAAAAACTTTAAAAAGTTATATTACAGGTCGAAGAAACATTTCAAACTAAGTACAGAATCAATCATTAGGATGTTTTTAACGTATAGCTTCAATAAAGTTCCAACCGGAGTATTCCTTTGTGTCTTCAAGAGCAATGGAATGCAAGTGAATACCATGAGGAATGCACCTGATCAGAAAATGGCTGACTGCCAGACACCTGATACATTCTGCTCTCATTCACTCCCACAACACCGTAGAAGTTTCATTTAAATTTCTATTGATGGTTGACATCTAGTGGAACCCCTAGGCAGTGCAACATCAGGAATATTTCAAGGGTATTTCATTGGGGACTCTGGTGAATACATACAAAGCTCAGATTTCTCACTTCCTGTTTTGATTTCTCCTCAGGATTTTGCCTACCATATGAGTTCTGTTATACTCAGACATCATTCAAACAGTTTTAGAAACTTTAGAGTATTTTCTATCTAATACTAATAATAATAATATGCATATATTAGCAACTGAGTCTGAGGAGCAGGCCGTTTACTTTGGGCAACTTATTCATCCAAGCTACTCAATACTGCCCCCCCCCCCCCCCCAGCCATAAAAAGATAACCGAAGATAATTATTTTGGGAGATAATATGGTCGGCATTTGAGGTATTCTTGAAATGGGCATGATCCAATTGACTCAAAAACCAAAAATACATCTACGTTTAACTTAACTAACATTTATTTTCTTTCATTATGGTTGGTTTGTCAAAGTTAGCAGGCTAACTCATTGATCCTGCTTTGTAGTATACCCGTTTAATTTGTTTTATTTCCATTTTGAGGAGAGTTGGTCTTTCTTTGGGAAGGTAGGATGATTGCATGTGCTTGTTTTATGAGGTGGAGGAATGGGTTGTCACTGCAACTGTTTATCCTTCATGGAAGGTGTTTCCATTGATTAATTTAAGAGTGAAAGTAGGCCCCTCTGTCTTCTGATCAGACTTTACTCCTATTCCTTTATCAGCCAAAGTGTTACGTCTGTCTTTATTTATTGTTGCAGAGTTGTGTTCATTGTGGTAGACTGATGGTACATTTCCCCCGGGGAACCTGTTTTGCATCCTGCTGGTTGAGTTCTATGCATTCTGTCCCTTTGCAGGTGTCTGTCTAGATTTGATGTAAATGTTGACACTTGTCATTCATGGGAATTCATTCCCCCCTGCCCTCCTCTAACAATACGCTTGACAAAGGTTTTTTAGTCATGTTCTTACCAAATCAAGATGTAGGCTATATCCAAATTACTGTAGCTGTGGCTTTAAGACATTATACTTAAGAGCAACCATAAGAGCTACCCTTTTGCATGCTGCTGCTACTGTTTATATGCTCTGTCTGGTGCCTGCCTGAGTAACCTTTTGTTCACCAGTCTGTTGCAGGATGCCAAAGAATATCCAGCTGCTTTTAGTTGGAATACCTCTGTCTGTGTAATAGCCTTCAAATGTTAATCGGGGAGGAGAGGAAAGGGCAGTGAATGGATCTTCTGTCTAGTCTATTGTCAGTTTATTAGTATCGTTAGGTTGGTAATGAGGTCTGTATAGAATAGATCGTTGCTGTTCTAGCATTCTGTAAGGTCATGCCATCATATCTGTTGCAGAAAAATATTTTGTGACATGGTATAAGTTGGATGGTCTGAAAAATTGAGAGACAAAAGGCCTGATAATAAACAAATACAGCCATAAGCCTGTCAAATAGTGACTAGAGATATTTGTTTTTTACCTGGACTTTGTGGGCTGCTAAAACTTTGGCCATGGTGCTGACTTATTATTTTTATTTTATTTGATGATTTACTTTCACTTTGCTCTCACAGATAGGCCATGCCTCATGGGAAGTCTATTTTGGATTTGATTGGATACAGCAGTTACCATTTAGAGTACACAAGTAGTGGAAATGTAAGTTATGGTGGAGTGTCTGTTAAGAGGGTATGTATGGAGTGTTTTTGGTATCCACTCTGAACGTGATTTGCATTTCATGTATAGTCTGACTTTTTTGTGTTTTGGGGTGTTCACTCTACTGTGAAGCTGCTATGGGGTCGGAGGTCAGAGTGTATTTAACAGTAGTTGTGTTTTCAGACTCTTACCCTCTCCAGTCTCTTTTGTCTAGTCCACATGGTCAGAGGAAGGAAGGGAGCAGAGAGGCAGGAAGGAAGGTGTCAGCCATGCTGGAGGTGGAGCTGCCAGAGCAGGCAGACTGTAATCTGAGAAGGGCTGAGCCCAGGAGAAGGGGCCCCACACCTCAGGAGAGTCAGTGAGGGAGAATGTGAGCATACTCTCTCCAGTCTGTTGGTCTCCTTAGCCTACAGGGAGCAGCAGCGACCCTCTGTCGGATCCGTTGCATAGACTGTGTAGATCCCTCTAGAGGGACTGCTCTGTGGTGCTCAGCCAGGACTGTCGATCTCTTTCACCCAGCTGCCTGCCTGGGAGTTCCCTCTCTCTGCCTGGAGCAGCTGCCTTCTTGACTGGATCTGGATCAACCAGAGGATGCAGGGAGGGTACTTACACCAGGGCTCAACTAAGCTTTCAGAAGGAGAAAAAGACGGCCAGTGTTTCCTTAGCTTCCTCTTCAATGTTCTCCCTTTCTTTCCCTCTCTCCCTGGTTGGGCTGCCTGCCTGCTGCCAAAGCTGACTGCTGCCCAAGCTGCCTGCTAGGCTCTGGGAGCTGGATATACTTGTGTAACATTCCTGAATTACAGCAACGTGTTTTTTGGTCTCTGTTCGCCCCCACCCTCGGGTCCTCCACCCTTTCTTGGCCTTTTCCTGGGCTGCACTTTAAAGAGGATTTTTTTGGATTCTAGCCTCCTGCTCTCTCTGCTGTGGTGGTGAAAGAAGAGCCTGGATCAGTGTATTTCTGTGTGTTCTCTCTCTGGCTCTGTATGAGGCTTCCATCCCTCCAAGGTGTCTGTCCATGGACTCTCAGGCTCTGATAGAAGTAGTACATCTGTGTTTTCATATGGGGGTTTAGGCAGAGACCCAAAGGAGGTGGGGGGGGGGACCGGAAAGGAGCGGCCCTCTGTTATGGGCTGTTTTGTTTCTATGGAAAAACCGCAATGAAGAGTTCCCTCACTCTCTCCCTATGTCGGGCAGAGCTAATGTGCAGCCTGTGAACTCATGGAAGGGGGTGCTCAAGCTCTTCACATGCATAGCCACTAGAACAGCCAACAACCCCAAAGGTAAGAAGTCCTATTTGCACTCTGTGGCTCATATATGCCCCACTGCTAATTTTCAGTGGGAAAAAATGTCTGTTGGAATGGAATGCTTGCCCTTTCCCATGCTCCTCCTATACCTGGGGTGCAACTGTGGCGTCATAAATACCTACAGGTGTTCACTTCTGTCCCGACATTTGGCTTTGTTTTCTGCAAGGTACTGCAGATTCTAATTGATTGTGTGTGTGCAGGATCGTGAGAGAGACGACATGAGTGGAGAACAAATAATGGCATGTTTGTGTTGAGAAGAAATGGTTTTGTTTTTTCAACACTCATAGTTGCCAACTCTCTCATTCTGTCTCCCTCTGTGTTCAGACGTTGGCTGTTACGTCACTTTATTGGACTGTTTTAAAGTGGTTGTGTGTGTGGAGGGCACAGAGCACAGGCAGACAGTGTGTGTTTGGTAGTAAACAGCAGCAGGAGTTTACAGTAAGAAGGCAGGGCAGGAGGAGACTCGCCCGACTCTTCTAGTCCACACTAACTCAAAGCCAGATGCCTGCCTACATGGAGGAGGCTGCTGATGCACATGATAGTGTTTTGTTTTGGGTTTAGCCTGCATCTGCTAGTTTCTGGTGCTCCTTACCGGCTGTCATCTTCAATAAGTCATATTTTAACGGGCTAGTGATGAGAATTCATGGTTTTACACAAAAACATGATTCAACAAATGGGTTAGACCGGGGTAGCCAGATGTTAAAACTACAAATCTGACATGAGTTCGGTGCAGAGATTTGGGTCAATAATAATATATGCCATTTGACAGACTCTTTTACCCAAAGCAGATTACAGTCATGCATGCAAACATTTGACACATGGGAATCGAACCTACTGTCCTGCCGTTGCAAGCACCATTCTCTACCAAGTCTGCCAACTGAGCTACAGAAGACCACAATCAGGACCTCGATCCAGGGATGCGAACTTGTCGCTTTCCGGCATCCATGTGAATGGGGGGAGGTTGTCTCATATCAATCAGTGGCTGAGGCTCTGGACTGAGCACATTTAACTTTAACTTGAACTTATTAGAAAAGTAGTTATTGCACTCATTGCTCAATTCATGATTCATTCCTGAATCTTTCTGAAGTACCTCCTGATTTCTGTCCGCCTATCTGTTGTGTAGCCAGTTAGCATGCCTAAACAGTCATTTCTAAAGGCTTTCCCAATTAAATGTTTACTGCAAAGTAGCATGTCAGCTTTATCATGATTTGTATCAATCGGTTGAGCATTTGATTTGCAAACTCTCCAATCACATTAAACACTGTTACAAGAACCGCCACAAACACCTTTATCTTAATACAATGGTATCTTGCTGGTGTGCAATTGATTTTAAAGGGCAACTATGCCCTGTGTGGTTTAAGCATGGTTGTGGACTTGTGGAATTTGGCAAATAATCTACGTAGTGCGCTATGTAAGACATTTCATGATCAACCTTCAACCCAGACCAAAGAACCCAACTCCCATTACTAGGACACTTTTCTCTCGTTATTGTGGTTTAGAAAATTAGGAGTATTGCGATTTTAATCAAATGTGTATTGTGTACTTGTTCTCCAGAAAATATTTTTTTAAATTGCGCTTTACACTGGTTTTTCACGTGTTTCCATGCACATTTGGTTTGTCACTTAGTGGGCATTTACCAGTTTGCATCCTTGTCAATCAGTTGACTGATTTTGTAAAGTAATTTCTATGTTCGTGTCAGGTAGCGAGGATATTTAGCAAGGTCTAGCCCAAGTTGTTGTAATGTGATAGCAGGCCTAAATGCTAGTGGACAGTGTAAAAACGTAAGTGCCTCTGAATTTTCGATGGAACATTCTTAAATATTTAAAGGTAGTTCTAAGGGAAAGACTGAAGGGGGAAATCGATGCTTCATGTAATATACTTTGCATTAGTGTTAACCCATTGCATGATGGAAGCTGTGGTTTTTCAGCAGAATCTTTGATGGGCCAAGAGAGCTCAGTATTAGCACTTGTCTCAGAGAGAACTGCCATAGCCATGACGTTTTCTTTCCACAGCTCACTGGTTAACACTGCATTTGTATTGGCTGAAGTTTGAGCAGGTCCCAGTCCCCAACACATGTCCACCTTCAGTGTATACTATAGCTAGAACTGTTGACCATGACCAGCCCTGAGTGGTTGCCCAGCAGAGAACAGAAGGTGGGCTTATGGGCCTTCACAGAACTGAGACTTCAGTGATGCTGATTGGTGTGTTTCTATGGAGACCTCAGCTCCGTTTGACTCTATTTCTTGTCTTGTTTTTACTCCACTAGTTAACCTCTATTTTCTCTCTCCCCTTTCAGAGGTCCCCACATTTCAAGAGAAGAAGAAAGCCTTATTTGGGAATCTTATGGACGAAGGCAAGCAACATTTTCTTTCTTGTGTGTGTCCGTGTGCATGAGATCTGTATGAGAGAGCTGTGTTTTTGGGTTAACGCAGGGAAAGTGACTTGGTTGGTAAAACAGGTGTTTTATTGGGATCCCCATTAGGTGTTGCGAAGCAGCAGCTACTCTTCCTGGGGTCCACAATGTACAGGTCATCTAATGAAGGCCCAGTGAGCTACCACCTTGAGCTGGTTTAGTAATCAACTCCTCTCCACGTGGAGGCACATTTTGAGCTACTCCTTCTCGTGTGGCCGATAATGGCCGATTTAATTGTGGCCGATTTCAAGTTTTCATAACAATCGGAAATCGGTTTGGCCGATATCTTCTTTTTCTTTTTTTTTACACCTTTTATTTAATCTTTATTTAACCAGGCAAGTCAGTTAAGAACACATTCTTATTTTCAATGGCGGCCTAGGAACGGTGGGTTAACTGCCTTGTTCAGGGGCAGAACAACAGATTTTTACCTTGTCAGCTCGGGGATTCAATCTTGCAACCTTACAGTTAACTAGTCCAACGCTCTAACCACCTGCCTCTCATTGCACTCCACGGTGCTTAAAAAAAAATCCTAGGGGGAAGCACTAGATCTCTTGAAGTGATTCTGTACAACTGCCTGTGTTCCAGTGTGAAGACATGGCCTCGAGTTTCCACTGGTACCGCACCACAAGTCAGCCCATCCTAGGATACTGACCACAGTTGACACATACAGTTCTAACTGCTCACCCAGTCCTACCAGAGCCTGAGGTAGCCTACTCCACTGAGTTTACATACCACCTCTTTCCAGTAAAAGTAATTCTGCCCTCTTAACCATAAGAAAATTATAATTAGGGGGTGCATATATAGTTCTGTTTCACTGTATGTACAAGTGGATAACCTGTACAGGTGTGGGGTGGGAAATGAAAATGTGTTATTTGCAATTCCCACTCCCCCTGAGACACCCTCAGGGCATCCTTCCAGACTCAAATTAAGCATCCAAATTAAATCTAGAATCAACTTCCTATTTCGCAAAACAAGGCCCCCTTCACTCGTGCTGCCAAACATACCCTTGTAAAACTGACTATCATACCGATCCTTGACTTCGCCGATGTCATTTTACAAAATGGCCTCCAACACTCTACTCAGCAATTGGATGCAGTCTATCACAGTGCCATCCATTTTGTAGACAAAGCCCCGTATACTACCCACCACTGCGACCTGTATGCTCTCGTCGGCTGGCCCTCACTACATATTTGTCGCCAAACCCACTGGCTCCAAGTCATCTAAGTCTTTGCTAGGTAAAGCCCCGCCTTATCGCAGCTCACTGGCCACTATAGCAACACCCACCCATAGCACGCGCTCCAGCAGGTATATTTCACTGGTCATCCCCAAAGCCAACACTTACTTTGTCAGCCTTTCCTTCCAGTTCTCTGCTGCCACTGACTGGAATGAATTGTAAAAATCGCTGGAGACTCATATCTCCCCCTCTAAATTTAAGCATCAGCTGTCAGAGCTGCTTACCGATGGCTGTGTACAGGTACAGTAAATCTGTAAATAGCACACCCAACTATCTCATCCCCATATTGTTATTTATCCTCTTGCTCTTTTGCACCCCAGTTTCTCTACTTGCACATCATCATCTGCACATCTATCACTCCATTCTAAATTGCAATAATTTTTCCTCTATGGCCTATTTATTGCCTTTACCTCCCTAGTTTTCTACATTTGCACACACTGTACATAGATTTTTCTATTGTGTTATTGACTGTACGATTGTGATGCAGTACTTGACATGGACTGAAATACGTTCTGGTACTGTTTTTATATTTTGGTACAGGAGCTCCACAATACTTTTGCGCAAAGGTTTTACTGCTTGAGCTTGTAGAATATTTTGAGGTGCTGGTATTCGGCTCAGGTGAACTCCTGCTCAAGTCAAGCACTGTTATGGCACAAGACCTGGCTGTTTTGGGTGTTTATTGGGAGGTTAATTTCCACTATTTATGATGAAACTGCTTTGATTTGATCTCTACAGTAACCTCCGCTCACCTGCTCCCTCACTCTGGCCTGTACACCCTGGTTCAAAATCATAAACTTCTTCTCTTCAGTAGGAGAAACACTCATGTCGCCTGTTCCTTCTATGATCCTGACTGCAGGCACACCAATGAGCATACTCTCAGAGCAGTGTTGATTATACTCATTATTGCACCAGTCCCATGGCTGCCTGCATCCAGCAGGGATACAGACTGGGATGAGGGGATACAGACTGGGATGAGGGTGTAGAGTAGGTTGCTGGTACCAATGCCTCCAGTTGACAAACAAAACGAAAGAGCTGTCTGCATCTCCCTCCCTGCTGCATTGGAGCACACCACTGCCCACATGCAGGCTGCAGAAGCAACACAAACACTCTGTTGCTGTCACTGCAGACTTCCTGCTAAGGGGCTCGCTCACGCCAGCATATATATTGTACCTCATACAGACACTAACCGCCCAGGGTTAGAGCTATCAGGGATCCTTGGGATGTCCCTAGCCTTAAAGGGATACTTCAGGATTTTGGCAATGAGGCCTTTTGTATGTCTCTGTGTCCAGTATTCCCTTTATTAACCCTAACTCTAACCCAGGGCTTTATGCTGACCTTTTCTTTTTTTACAAGGAGCACAATGAAAAATATTTCATGTAACAAGCTGTTTTCTTTGTAGTAATGGTGCATGCATGACGGTCTTGAATCCGCGCTCAGTGTATTCTCCATGGCACTGGGGCTGCGGTACAGTGATGTAATCATTGCAACAATTATCATTTATCTTTTTTTTGGGGTGCATTGGTGCTCCTAAGTAAAAATATTTAGGCACATAGGTGAGAGAAACTGTAGAGCCCTGCCCAAACCCTTACCGTAACCATTTTAAAGATCAACTTAATGGGGCAGGGATGTGACAACAATCCCAGATAGCAAGGACCAGACTATAGCCACCAAGTGCAACTCTGCCATCTGAACAAGATGTGTTCTTAGCTCCTATACGTCAAGCTCGTTATTTTGTAAATTTATTTTTAGGTCTGCTAGTCTTGGCCTTGTTGTTCTGTGCTAATTTAGTCCACAGTTGTTGCTTGTGTGTCCAGAGCTGCTCGCTAGGAGGCCTATAAATAGCTAGAGCTTTATCAGAGCAGATGTGTTTACAGGCAGGCTCAATGACACCTACAAGCACAGCCCTGCTGCCCAGTCTGCCCCTCTCTTCCTCTCCTCCACTCTCCCTTTCTGTGCTTCCTACAGTTTCAGTGAACTACCTCCATTTTGGCTGGACCACAGTGCCCCCATCATAGCTGTCTTCCTGCCCGCCTCCCAGTCTCTGAGCTGTACAATGTGCTACGGCTTTGGGTTATATAAAGAAACAGCAGTAGCAGCAGGGCCAGGGGTGGGTCACACCCAGCTCCTGCCAGGCGGCCCAGGGAAAATCCATCCCTCCCTCCTGTTCCCATCGGTGGGCCGTCCCATCCACAAAGCCCTCAACCACAGCCTGTTGCCATGGGAACAGCTGACAGGAAGCAAACTAGCCCTCTGCTCTGCTCTCACAGCCATCCCAGTCCACTTTGCCACCTGGAACCTTAATTTTTTTACCTTTAAAATCTGTGTCGCTCTCCCAAACCCATAATAGCTCCTCCAAGCTGTCTGCTTGCCCTGCGCTGGTCAGACTTTATCAGAGCAAATGGACAGATAGGTGTATCACAGAGCCTCCAGGCTGACCCCCAGAGAGAGGGAGGGGAGATACTCATCAGTGTAGAGGGCTGCCTGCCCTGAGGCCCCAACCAGGCCCACTGTACTGCAGCTGTGCTGGGAGAGGAACATTACTATCAGTGAATACATCTCCTTAGAGGCCCTGAGGCCTAGCTCTATGTTAATTTACATTGCAGGGGTCTCGGCATGGAGAAGATGAAATCTAGAGCATGTCTCCGTCTGCCTCTCCGTTACAGCGATCTCCATGACTTTGTTAGTCTGGTATTCATTGATCATAGTCCGTGATCTATATGCCTTATGTACTTTATGTGCCCTTCTCTGTTTTTATACCATATTGCCTACGTGACCTGGTAACAGTCTCCATGAGAGGCTTGACATTTGTCTTCACATTCCCCCACTACTATCACCTATTTTAGTGTTCTCACCAAATGTCTAGTTCAGTTATTCGCCCAGTGTGTCTCTCTAACCCCTGTGTTTCTCGACAGAAATGAGTCGCCAGACCGCCACAGCGCTGCCAACAGGAACCTCCAAGTGCGCCCCCTCCCAGCGCATCCCCACCCTGTCCGGCACTACAGCCTCTAACAGCGACCTGGCCAGCCTGTTTGAGTGCCCTGTCTGCTTCGACTATGTGCTGCCCCCCATCCTGCAGTGCCAGAGCGGCCACCTGGTCTGCAGCAACTGCCGTCCCAAGCTCACCTGCTGCCCCACCTGTCGGGGCCCGCTGGGCTCCATCCGGAACCTGGCCATGGAGAAGGTGGCCAACTCTGTGCTGTTCCCCTGCAAGTATGCGTCGTCGGGCTGCGAGGTAACGCTGCCCCACACAGACAAGGCGGAGCACGAGGAGCTGTGTGAGTTCCGGCCGTACTCCTGCCCTTGCCCAGGGGCCTCCTGTAAGTGGCAGGGCTCGTTGGACGCGGTAATGCCCCACCTCATGCACCAGCACAAATCCATCACCACGCTGCAGGGCGAGGACATCGTGTTCCTGGCTACAGACATTAACCTGCCTGGAGCAGTGGACTGGGTCATGATGCAGTCCTGCTTTGGTTTCCACTTCATGCTGGTCCTGGAGAAGCAGGAGAAATACGATGGCCACCAGCAGTTCTTTGCCATTGTGCAGCTAATCGGCACGCGGAAGCAGGCAGAGAACTTTGCCTACCGCCTGGAGCTCAACGGGCACCGGCGACGGCTCACCTGGGAGGCCACGCCCCGTTCCATCCACGAGGGCATTGCCACGGCCATTATGAACAGCGACTGCCTGGTGTTTGACACCTCCATCGCGCAGCTGTTCGCTGAGAACGGGAACCTGGGCATCAATGTCACCATATCCATGTGCTGAGGACTGTCAGGTGGACAGCCACTAACACACACACGCATACAGACACACATACACACACTCCACACTACAGGAAACCTGGGTTTGGAGAGCAGCAGGGTGTAAGTGTTGTCCCAAGGAACCTGTTGCCATTGTAAATTGTGGTTTAGAACTTTCACAGATTGGTAAGAGCTTGATGCAAACAATGGAACTCTATCCCTGGGATTACATTTTAGGCTTCAATACAATATTCATTCAATAATTAAAGGTAAGTTTTTCTGAGGATAATCCACCAATGCCCTTCAACCCAGAGCACACCTATGGAGTGAACACTTCAACAGGTGGGAGCTCAGTTTTGTGGTCCATCTTTGCAGAGTGAAGCTGGCAGAAGTGTTACAGATAGTGAGAGACGGAGTGGGTGGACTCAATTTGAGGGAGGGTGGGGCATCAAAAACAATGGCAAATGTTTTTATTTTTTATATATTGCATTTCAGTTGAGTCGAAGTGAAATGAACTATTAATGTTTTTGATTTTTAATTATGTTGTCCTTTTTTGCCCTCCTTGGATGAGAAGGTCCTAGTACTGTGTGCACGGACATTGGCTGAAAAGCTAGTTTGGTCTCTCTGGAGTCCAACGGTTTCAGCCTAAACCAATGAATATCTGACATGGGGTGTATTTGTTACTCCAATTCTGTTGCAAAACGTTTTGTCTGTTGCAAAGCGTTTTACAACTAAAACAAGAGTTTCTATTGGACAAATTCAGGTAGGTCCCTCAGTTTCGTTCGGTTTGGTTCTTAAACGGTAAATGTTTTTCCGTTGCAAGATGTAATGAATACACCCCAGGAATGAGGACAGTTTCTACAGTTATAATATCGTTATTATTAAATGGAGATTGTTATCATTTTTGTAATGACTTTTAATGAATGAAAAAGGCTGTACCCTTGTGGCTAAGCTTTCAGTGTTTGTAGATCAATTGTGTCGTTCTTTCGAAAACTTCAATGTATTTTATTTTGTAAGTTAGTTTTCGCTCGTCGTTTGTCCGTCTTTGTCTAAATTCTGTTTGTGAGTGGGCGTAGCAATGCCAAACATCTCTGTGGATACATAGTACTGTTGCTGGGCCCCATCTCTTAATTGTCTTGTTTTATTTTGTCATTAAATAAATCTCTTTTTCATACCTTGTGCAATTTCTCCATCCCTGTGATTTGCTATAGGGAAATAACAGCATTATTTATTGGCAGGGATTTACTCAAACCACGGAATTATCATTCTAGTTAAGCACTTTATACTCATCAGATGGCTTTAATCATATAGACATGCATGAGTGCACTGCTGATCACAAAGGTTTGTGTGTGTGCTGTGGGGTGCATTGTTGATTATGGTACATTGTGTGTGTGCATGTGTTTCCCAGTCCTATCCAGCCCCGTGGAGGCTGGGGCGTCTGTGTTCTGGCCTAGTGAATGAAGGGTTAGCTCTGTAGGACCATAATTACCAGAGGCCCCCAGGACGCCCTGGGGACTTTGGCACCCAGCCAGCTACACTCCACTGGGGAACACAGACCACTCTTTCTCTGACCCTGCTGCTGTTTTGTCTTCACGCCACTTCCGTCATGCATTATCTCCCCCAGTAGTGGCCCTTAAAGTAACAGCCATGTTCAGTCATGTGTACTGCTCATACTGTTTAGGGGAAAGTGCTCCTGTTTCCTTCCCAGGCCTCATTCAATCAAATCTGCAATTAGATGTGTCCATAAGTGGTGGAGCAAAGCAGTCATGGGATTTTGATCACTAACTGGTATCTGCTATTCTAGTGTGAGGTGCAGAGTAGTGGTTCCCGTGGTGATTTACAGCACAGGGTAGTTTCCTTGTGATGAGGTCATAGATGAGGCCTTATTTTCCCTGCCCTGAGGAAGTTTGGTCTGTTATGCAGACTTTCAGGGTGGATTATTTAATCCTTGCTCAGATTTAAATGGCACATCTGTCTGTAGAATCAGCCTCGGGCTAGCTGACTACTACATCTGAGCACAGCTTAAACACAACCTGTTCCAGATGCACTAATCACAATTTCCTTCACCCCAATCCCTGAAATTTACAATTGTGTTAATATTAACAGTAGGCTACTATTGTCTGCAGTTTTGTTTCTAGTCATATATTTTGGTAGTATCTCCTGTTGGGCCTAGTGGAAGGCATGTAGATGTTGGAGGTAGCAGGCAGGCTGTGGTGGCGCTTGTTTTGGCTCATCGTCGTAGAACTAAGTGGGTGGTGGTCAGAATGATGATCCACACCCTCCCTGCTGTTACTGAGGCAGCTGCATAGTTTTCTGCTGATTCTCAACCACATTCAACAGAGTACGTATTTTAATTGAAATTCCTTATTTTCTGCAGTTAGTGACCAATCATGTTTCAGGTCATTATCTAGTTGTGTAACAGTTGCATAATTAATCAATCAAATGTATTTCTAAAGCCCTTTTTACGTCAGCCGATGTCAAAATGCTGTACAGAAACCAAGCCTAAAACCCCAAACGGCAAGCAATGCAGATGTAGAAGCACGATGGCTAGGAAAAACTCCCTAGAAAGGCTGGAGAGGAACCAGGGTCTGAGGGGTGGCCAGTCCTCTTCTGGCTGGGCCAGGGTTGAGATTATAACAGTACATGGCCAAGATGTTCATAGATGACCAGCAGGGTCAAATAATCACAATGGTTGTAGAGGGTGTAAAAGAGAATGCAACCGGTAAGCACCTCCAGAGTAAATGTCAGTTGGCTTTTCATAGCCGAGCGTTCAGAGTTCGGGACAGCAGTTGCTGTAGAGGGAGAGGGTCGCAAAATAACATGTCCAGGACAAGGTAGCATGTCCAGTCAACAGGTCAGGGTTCCATAGCCACAGACAACAGTTGAAACTGGAGCAGAAGCGTGACCAGGTGGATTGGGGACAGCAAGGAGTCATCAGGCCAGGTAGTCCTGAGGCATGGTCCCAGGGCTCAGGTCCTCCGGGAGAGGGAGCGAGAATTAAAGTATACTTAAATTCACACAGGACACCGGATAAGACAGGATTACACCAAATATAACAGACTGACCCTAGCCCCCCAACACACACTATTGCAGCATAGATACTGGAGGCTGAGACAGGAAAATGGCTAAATGAGGTGAGTTTGTCTTAGGGTATGACACAGTACTGCATCTTAACAGTATACACTATATTAGCTATTGTACAATCACACTCATCCATTTTATACCACATTTGTGTTACAGCCTGAATTCAAATGGATATAAAAATAAGTTATCTCAACAATCTACACACAATGCCCCATATTGACAGTGAAAAATATTTTTTGAATTTGTAGCCAATTTTATTAAATGTAAATTAGATTTCTGTATTTCATAAGTGTTCACACCCCTGAGTCAATACATGTTAGAATCACCTTTGGCAGCGATCACAGCTGTGAGTTTTTCTGGGTAAGTCTAAGCATTGCACACCTAGATTGTTAAAATATTGTACTATTATTCAAGCTCTCAAGTTGTTTATCAATCATTGCTAGACAGCCATAGTTTTTCAAGCCGTTTATAAGTCCACTGTAACGAGGCCACTCAGGAACATTCTGTCATCTTGTTAAACTCGTGTATATTTGGCCTTGTGTTTTAAGTTCTTGTCCTGCTGAAAGGAGAACTTGTCTGTTGGAAAGCAGACTGAACCAGGTTTTCCTCTAGGATGTTTCCTATGCTTAGCTCTACTCTGTTTTGTTTATACCCCCCAAAAACGAACCTAGTCCTTGCTGATGACAAGCATACCCATAACATGATGCAGCCACCACCATGCTTGAAATTACTGTATGAAGAGTGGTAGTCTGATGTTGGATTTGCTGTACAGGCTTCCATCTTTTTGGTTAGTATTGTGGAGTAACTACAATGTTGATCCATCCTCAGTTCTCCCATCACAGCCTTTAAACTCTAACTGTAACTGTTTTAAAGTCACCATTGGCCTCATGGTGAAATCCCTGAGCCTATTCCTTCCTCCCCGGCAATTGAGTTAGGAAGGACGCCTGTATCTTTGTAGTGATTGGGTGTATTGATAAATCATCTGAAGACATTTCAGCTTTTCATTTTTTATTAATTTGTAAACATTTCTAAAAACAATTCCACTTTGACATTGTGTGCAGGCCAGTGACACCATCTAAATGTCATCAATTTTAAATTCTGGCTGGAACACAAAAGGGGTGTGAATACTTTTTCCTCAAGGCACTGTAAATTAAATCACTAGTAAATTCTGATACTTCTGGTCATGAAGTGTATGTGGACACCTGCTCATCGAATTTCTCATTTCAAAATCATGGGCATTAATATGGAGTTGGGCCCCCCCCTTTGCTACATTCTTCTGGGAAGGAATTCCACTAGATGTTGGAACATAGCTGCAGGGACTTGCTTCCATTCAGCCACAAGAACATTTAGTGAGGTCGGGCACTGATGATGGGCGATTAGGCCTCGCTCGCAGTCGGCGTTCTAATTCACTCCAAAGGTGTTTGATGGGGTTGAGGTCAGGGCTCTGTGCAGGCCAGTCAAGGTCATCCACACCGAGCTCGACAAACCATTGTCATACTGAAACAGGAAATGGCCTCCCCCAAACTGTTGCCAGGAAGTTGGACGCACGGGATCGTCTAGAATGTAATTGTATGCTGTAGCATTAAGATTTCCTTTCACTGGAACTAAGGGGCCTAGCCCGAACCACGAAAGACAGCCCCAGACCATTATTCATCCACCAAACTTTACAGTCGGCACTATGCATTTTATTTTTTATTTAACTGGGAAAGTCCGTTAAGAACACATTATTTACAATGACGGCCTAGGACCAGAGGGTTAACTGCCTTGTTCAGGGGCAGAATGACAGACTTTTACCTTGTCAGCTCGGGGCAGGTAGCGTTTTTACCTTGTATTGGGGCAGGTAGCGTTCTCCTGGCATCCGCCAAACCCAGATTCGTTTGTCGGACTGCCAGATGTTGAAGTGTGATTCATCACTCCAGAGAATGCGTTTCCACTGCTCCAGAGTCCAATGGCGAACTTGACACCACTTCAGCCGACTGTTAGCATTGCGCATGGTGATCTTAGGCTTGTGTGCGGCTGCTTGACCATGGCAACCCAGTTCATGAAGCTGCCAACGAACAGTTCTTGTGCTGACATTTGGAACTCTGCAGTGAGTGTTGCAACCGAGGACAGACTATTTTTTACATGCTACGCACATCAGCACTCAGTGGTCCCGTTCTGTGAGTTTGTTTGGCCTACCACTTCGGCTGAGCCGTTGTTGCTCCTAGAAGTTTCCACTTCACAATAACCGCAATTACAGTTGATCGGGGCAGCTCTAGCAAGGCAAAAATGTTGAATGGACTTGTTGGAAAGATGGCATCCTATGATGGTGCCATGTTGAAAGTCACTGAGCTCTTCAAAAAGGCCATTCTACTGCCAATGTTTGTCTATGGTGATTGCATGGCCGTGTGCTCGGTTTTATACACCTGTCAGCAACGGGTGTGGCTGAAATAGCCAAATCCACTAATTTGAAGGGGTGTCCACATACCTTTTGTGTGTATATATAGTGTACCAGCAGTATTTCTCTGGATGTTGAGCAGTCCTCTGATGCTGATGCCCATCAAGAAGCCTTTGTAAACCTCATTAATTCCGTCACCATATTAGATCTGAGGTACATGAACAGCATGTTCAAGGTCAACTGTCTTGTTATGATCTTAAACCAAAAATTAGGGTTGCCCTTAAATGTACATGGCCAGAACTTCTACGCCAGAGTAACATATGGTTCCTCTGGAGGAACTTTATCACTGGCTAGTACCGCTAAAATCCCCCCCCTCTGGATTATTCAGCCAGTTCCCAGAACAACCTGTGCAGCAGACAGACAGTAGAGCTCAGTGATTGATGGCCTCAACTCTGGGTCTGAACTCCTTTTGAAATTTCACCAAGTTCAGACCAGTCAGGTCATAAATGTTGAATATCAGATCCAATCCAAATCCTCCACAAAATAAAGGAAAGGCAACCAACCGGTGATTCAAGTTAGGGCACTACATCTCAACAAGTTCTTAAATATCTGTCCTCGGTTGTTTGTGTGAGAAAGTTG